>NC_056735.1:1988124698-1988199698 GCF_019279795.1 Protopterus annectens
CTTGAGTTCTTCCACACACCTCACTTCATCTTTAGATAGATTGTTATATAATACAGAATAATATTTCAAATAACAATGTAAATCCTTCAACACATTCATTTGAAACACCCCCACCAAATGCGTCATAGGTGGGGCAAAAGATGACTTTTTAAATTTAAACCCATCAGTAGAAATGGATTCCTTGTCGGCATAAAACAATTTTAAATTTAACAAACGAGAGAAATCCACCACATCTTTGGCCATAGAATGTTCTGAGACAATAAAAACAGGGACAAAGTTTGTTCCTTTATTAAGTACTTTAATTTGTTGGTTATTTAAAATCACAGTAGAAATATTGTGAACATTAGAAGTACCAGTTAACATTTTGTCATAAGTTTGAGAAGGGTCTCTAAGCCATCTTTGGCTATCTCCCTTCCTGTGTTTCCTCCCCCCTCGTCTGATTCTAGACCCAAAGGGTGAGACAAATTTTTCTTTTTGGGCAAAGGTGAAATGTCCAAGTGGTTTCCCTCCCCTTCTGTATGGGAGGAAGTATCCTCCCCTGATGTACCACTAGAGGATTCAAAACTCTTTTTCAATATAGATTTTGGTCTCTTTCTCTTAGCTGTTGAGACCCTCTTATTAGGTAATTTGAAGTTCACACTTTTTGTAGTTTCGAAGGGCTTCCCTCTCTCATAATCACCTAAGTCCCTGTAATATTTTTTAAGCTTTTTTTCTTTCAAACTTTGTTCTAATTTATAAAGATCAGTAGTAAGTTGTTTAACACAAGAAGAAAAAGAACTACAGGTTTCATATTTGCTAGCCTCGGAACACAAATTCTCAAGTTCTTGACTCCCTACTTGAACAATGCGTTCATAATAATTCGCCAACGCATCCACAAACTTAGAAGATGCTAAATGTTGGATCTCTGTTCATTCCAGCATAAGTTGTTCAGCAATATTGAATACCAGTGATTGTATCTTAACCCTCAAACCACGAGGAGTAATATGCTTACATTGATAAGCCTTAAAAAGGCGTAGATTCCAAACATTAGTACGAAGGGACTTCTTGTTTAACACAAGAAGAAAAAGAACTACAGGTTTTATATTTGCTAGCCTCGGAACACAAATTCTCAAGTTCTTGATTCCCTACTTGAACAATGCGTTCATAATAATTCGCCAACGCATCCACAAACTTAGAAGATGCTAAATGTTGGATCTCTGTTCATTCCAGCATAAGTTGTTCATCAATATTGAATACCAGTGATTGTATCTTAACCCTCAAACCACGAGGAGTAATATGCTTACATTGATAAGCCTTAAAAAGGCGTAGATGCCAAACATTAGTACGAAGGGACTTCATGCTTTTATCTACCCTGTTAAAAAATGACTCACATGAAGCATCTAAGTCTAAGCCAACCCCATTGGACATATCATCTCTACCCAAGACATTTAAACCAAAAATGGTTAAGTCATCTTTATCAGATGCCAAACCCTTAACAAGGGGTGAAAGAGCCATTTTGGGTTTCAAAACTTCTATATAAACAAAAAAAATTAAAAAATATATTTTTGAATATAGAAACAACTATATTCAAATCAATATCTACATATGGACAAAAAAACAAAAAAAACAAAAAAACAAAAAACTCCAATAGATGAACAGCTAAGATACCCTATATTACTAACCAAATATACTAATAATATTTAATGACCAAAAAAGCTATAAAAATAAATATATATGATACATATAACACATATAAATATATGCAATATATATAACACATATAATGAAGGACTGTGTCATAAAGTGAAAACACAAAAAACATAAATATATAAATAAACATGTGGCACTATATAAAATGCTCAAGGCAAACATACAATATACAGTCCTTGTGAAGAAAAAATATATCCCACAATACTGTGTATGTCCCCAGTGATTCAAATTAGCACTACTGGACTCAACCTGGCCTAAGCCTCATACAAACAATGACCAAAAATTATACATTTTGAATCCCAAATCACATCACACTGCTAAATATACAATTCAGGAGGGCTCCCACAAATATGTAGCAAAGACTAATAAAATTTAAAATAAGTTGATGTTAATAATGCCAGGCAACCATACCATGAACAGTCAGTGTGGAAATGAAACCACTATACCGCGTATGTGCCCAATAAATCAACAAGATATAATAATCCTGAATAATATAACCAATATTGAAATCAATACACTTATCGAAGGAATCCAAAACAAGCCCTCTCTCTTGAATATCAAATGTGCATAGATATACATCAAAATTCTGTATATCTAAATGTGAATTAGAAGTCTCCACCATGTATAATTATATTTCACTATAATGACACAGCCCCAAAAAACAACTATATAGTAACAAAGGGTATAGCTGTACATCAAAAGGAGAAAATTCTAACAAAAAAGTGAAGTTAGAAACCCCCAAAAAATGGCCTCAATTTAACTAGGGAAGCTGACCAAAACAAGAAAACTAAATATATATATATAATATATATCATTCAGCATAATTCCACTTAAAAAAGTGAAAAAAAGTAATAAATGGCACAGATATCCGAGCCTTGATCCAGATAATGTTATTACAAATTGACAATGTAACAAATATGAGTAGGCCCAGACCAAAACTTCATGAGACTATCAAACAAAATAGGAAAAACTCTGAAATCAAAATACTAAGTCATATAGCCAATAAAGACTCAGTTCTGTCAATATTAATGGTAAATAACATGATGTCCAAAGTCCAAGATGTAATATTAAATAGGCGAATCCACAATTGTTGTAATGCCGCTCTGACTGGACATATTTGGTTTTCATGGGCTTTTCATTATTTGATTTGGCGTTTTCTGACGATGCGTACAATGTTATATTTTTGTGGTTCGGGACAGATCATTATTCTTTGTGTTTCATATATTCATTTCGTCTGAGTCGCACTACAACAGTGGTGGATTGGTTCTGCATTTCATGTGTTCGATGTTATAATTTTGTGGTTTGGGACAGATTATCATATTTTGTGTTTTATATATTCATCTCATCAGAGCGGCATTACAACAATTGTGGATTCGCCTATTTAATATTACATCTTGGACTTTGGACATCATGTTATTTACAATTAATATTGACAGAATTGAGTCTTTATTGGCTATATGACTTAGTATTTTGATTTCAGAGTTTTTCCTATTTTGTTTGATAGTCTCATGAAGTTTTGGTATGGGCCTACTCATATTTGTTACATTGTCAATTTGTAATAACATTATCTGGATCAAGGCTCAGATATCTGCGCCATTTATTACTTTTTTCACTTTTTTAAGTGGAATTGTGCTGAATGATATATATTATATATATATATATATATATATATATATATATATATATATATATATATATATATATAGTTTTCTTGTTTTGGTCAGCTTCCCTAGTTAAATTGAGGCCATTTTTTGGGGGTTTCTAACTTCACTTTTTTGTTGGAATTTTCTCCTTTTGATGTACAGCTATACCCTTTGTTACTATATAGTTGTTTTTTGGGGCTGTGTCATTATAGTGAAATATAATTATACATGGTGGAGACTTCTAATTCACATTTAGATATACAGAATTTTGATGTATATCTATGCACATTTGATATTCAAGAGAGAGGGCTTGTTTTGGATTCCTTCGATAAGTGTATTGATTTCAATATTGGTTATATTATTCAGGATTATTATATCTTGTTGATCTATTGGGCACATACGCGGTATAGTGGTTTCATTTCCACAATGACTGTTCATGGTATGGTTGCCTGGCATTATTAACATCAGCTTATTTTAAATTTTATTATTCTTTGCTACATATTTGTGGGAGCCCTCCTGAATTGTATATTTAGCAGTGTGATGTGATTTGGGATTCAAAATGTATGATTTTTGGTCATTGTTTGTATGAGGCTTAGGCCAGGTTGAGTCCAGAAGTGCTAATTTGAATCACTGGGGACATACGCAGTATTGTGGGATATATTTTTTCTTCACAAGGACTGTATATTGTATGTTTGCCTGGAGCATTTTATATAGTGCCACATGTTTATATATATATATATATATATATATATATATATATATATATATATATATATATATTTATATGTTTTGTGTTTTCACTTTATGACACAGTCCTTCATTATATGTGTTATATATATTGCATATTTTTATATGTGTTATATGTATCATATATATTTATTTTTATGGCTATTTTGGTCATTAAATATTATTAGTATATTTAGTTAGTAATATAGGGTATCCTAGCTGTTCATCTATTGGAGTTTTTTGTTTTTTTGTTTTTTTGCCCATATGTAGATATTGATTTGAATATAGGTGTTTCTGTATTCAAAAATATATTCTTTAATTTTTTTGTTTATATAGAAGTTTTGAAACCCAAAATGGCTCTTTCACCCGTTGTTAAGGGTTTGGCATCTGATAAAGATGACTTAACCATTTTTGGTTTAAATGTCTTGGGTAGGGATGATATGTCCAATGGGGTTGGCTTAGACTTAGATGCTTCATGTGAGTCATTTTTTAACAGGGTAGATAAAAGCAGGAAGTCCCTTCGTACTAATGTTTGGCATCTACGCCTTTTTAAGGCTTATCAATGTAAGCATATTACTCCTCGTGGTTTGAGGGTTAAGATGCAACCACTGGTATTCAATATTGATGAACAACTTATGCTGGAATGGACAGAGATCCAACATTTAGCATCTTCTAAGTTTGTGGATGTGTTGGCAAATTATTATGAACGCATTGTTCAAATAGGGAGTCAAGAACTTGAGAATTTGTGTTCCGAGGCTAGCAAATATGAAACCTGTAGTTCTTTTTCTCCTTGTGTTAAACAACTTACTACTGATCTTTATAAATTAGAACAAAGTTTGAAAGAAAAAAAGCTTAAAAAATATTACAGGGACTTAGGTGATTATGAGAGAGGGAAGCCCTTCGAAACTACAAAAAGTGTGAACTTCAAATTACCTAATAAGAGGGTCTCAACCCCTAATAGAAAGAGACCAAAATCTATACTGAAAAGAGTTTTGAATCCTCAAGTGGTACATCAGGGGAGGATACTTCCTCCCATACAGAAGGGGAGGGAAACCACTCGGACATTTCACCTTTGCCCAAAAAGAAAAATTTGTCTCACCCTTTGGGTCTAGAATCAGACGATGGGGGAGGAAACACAGGAAGGGAGATAGCCAAAGATGGCTTAGAGACACTTCTCAAACTTATGACAAAATGTTAACTGGTACTCCTAATGTTCACAATATTTCTACTGTGATTTTAAATAACCAACAAATTAAAGTACTTAATAAAGGAACAAACTATGTCCCTGGTTTTTTTGTCTCAGAACATTCTATGGCCAAAGATGTGGTGGATTTCTGTCGTTTGTTAAATTTAAAATTGTTTTATGCCGACAAGGAATCCATTTCTACTGATGGGTTTAAATTTAAAAAGTCATCTTTTGTCCCACCTATGACGCATTTGGTGGGGGTGTTTCAAATGAATGTGTTGAAGGATTTACATTGTTATTTGAAAGATTATTCTGTATTTTATAACAATCTATCTAAAGATGAAGTGAGGTGTGTGTGGAAGAACTCAAGAATAATAAGAATTTGGTTATCACCCAGGCGGACAAAGGTGGTGTGGTAGTAGTCCAGGATAAGGCCAAATATGATAATGAGGCTATGAGGCAATTAATGGATAAAACTTATTATAGGGCCATGCCCTTGGACCCTACCCATTGTTTCCAACATGATATTGAATCCTTTTTGTCTAAGGCAGTAGAGGAGGGTATTATTACCGAGGCTGTGAAGCAACAATTGATTGTTTCTTCACCAAAACAACAGTATTTTTATCTACTGCCAAAAATACATAAAGATGCCCTAAATCCGCCTGGAAGACCTATCGTCTCGGGACATGGGTCCCTGACTGAACCTTTATATGAATATCTGACACATTTTTTGAAACCCCTTTTGCCGTTTATTAGGTCTAGGATTCAAGACACTACTCAGTTTTTGGACATTATTAATGATACACAACTTGTGCCACATTGGTTATTATGTACTCTGGATGTAACCTCTCTCTACACCAATATTCCACATTGGGCTGGTCTGCAGGCCTTGGATTATTGGTTGTCTCGATCCAGTCTTTATTCACCCAGATTCAATACCTTTTTGGTTTGTTTAACCGAATATGTACTGATTAGTAATGTTTTTTATTTTCAGAAACAGTGCTTTTTGCAGATTAAAGGTACAGCGATGGGTGCTTCTTTTGCACCCATTTACGCTGACTTATTTATGGCTTACATCGAAGAGGTTATGATTTATGATCATAAACACAACATCGATATGTGTGAGATGGAAATTTGGTGCCGATATCTGTATGATTGTTGGTTGGTGTGGAAGGCTGATGAGGTTTATCTCTTAGAGTTTATTGATTACCTTAATGATAATATTTGGGGAATTGAATTCAAGGTAAATTATCATATTTCTAGGATGATTTTCCTTGATGTGGAGGTTAGCAGGAATCATGATGATACTTTATCCTCAGTTTTATATAGGAAATTTCCCTTTTACATGCTTCCAGCTTCCACCCAGAACATATCATCCAGAATATCCCCAAATCCCTATTTCTCAGGGCTAGGAGGATTTGTTCCAATGATTCAACTTTTAATACCATTAAAGAAGATCTGGTTCGTAGATTTAAAGAGAGAGGTTATCGTCCAGGTACTATTAGTTTTGCCAAAAACTGGGCCACCACACAAAATAGATTGGATTTACTAAGTTATAAATTTAAAAGTCATGATCATTCTCCTGAACCATTACGTTTTGTTACAACTTATGGACGTAATACTAGGGGTTTTATGAATATAATCAATAGACATTGGAATATTTTAATGGCAGAGGATAGATGACATCCTTTCTTGAGAGACAAATGTTTGTTCTCTTATAGAAGAGGACAAACATTAGGTTCAATGTTTAGACATTATAAAAGGGTGGTTTCGGATGTTAAGGACCCCACTCAATTTTCTTTAACTGGTGGACCGATCATTGGTACTATGCCATGTGGTCATTGTTCATATTGCATTAGGGTGCCAAAGACTACTGAATTCACCAGCCGAAACACCCCTGAGATTTTTGATATTAATTTCTGGGCCAATTGTAGTAGTGCGTGGGTTATCTATCTTGCCATATGTACTCGTTATTCATTCTATGTTGGACAGACCTCTAGGACATTACGTCTGAGAATTGGGGAACATCGTAGTGATATAAAAAATAGACGTCAAAACAATGCTCTTTACAGACATGTTCTTAAACATCATACAGCTTCATTTTCATTTATTGTTATTGATTGCATTAAGGGTCGATGTAGGGATAAGGCAGGTTGGCATGAATTGCTAAATGTCAAAGAAAGAAAATGGATGATTAAACTTGGAGCTTTATTTCCACCTGGTCTTAATGACCAATTTTGAAGGACCAATGATTGTTGCACGCTTTATTTAAATCAGATGATTTATACTGATTTGTTTGGTTGTAATTTATAATTGCTTGATCCACTGAAGAAGGCTGTGTTTAGCCGAAACCAGTTTGGATTTTTTGATAGTGGGGATTTTTCCTCCTATCATCGAATTTCAAATAAAAATTTTTTGTGGATTCCACGCTGTGCTGGCTTTTTTTGTCGTTGGTTGCTGTTTCTTAGCCGAGCACTAGCCTTGCGTGCACCTTTTTGGTTTCCTGCAGTAGTTAACCTATGGAAATATAATCCCAGTTAAAAATAGATTATGCATGCATTGAAGGACTATGAAAAAAATAGCTCTCACAAACCGGGCACAAATCTCAATAAAATCAAAGACAAATCCAGATATAATTAAAGACAATCACGGACACTTTTAAAATATTAGCTTTATTAACTTCAGACATTGACAGAATAAGAGAATGTGATTTAATATACATTTTCTGAAGTAAAAAAAAAAAATTACAACTCTAATTGTTGTTGCTTATTAAGCATAATTCACTACCTTTTGTCAAAAAGTCACAATTTTTAGAAGGGATTAAGAGTGACAGAGCTAAAATTTCAGGCAAAATCAGGGACAGTTGAGAGGTAACTGTTAATAAAAGCTGTTATGGTCTAGTTTTAAGTTCTAGTGCAGGTCTGATGTAGTAGTTTCTGCTCAGTCCTGAGTGCTTCTAAACATTTCAGCAAATCTGCCACTAAAGTTCCTTTTTCTTTAGCATGGCCCCTGTATTGCCTTCAAGTGGGCCAGTTTTCTTTTCCCACTATGAGGAACACACATTTCTCAAGGTTCTGCAGCTTAGAGCATGTCTGGCTAGTAGGTTATTAACATCTTTTTGATGCCTGATAAGTAATTAGTGACTCTTGCCTTTGAGAGATTGATAGTCTTACCTATATAAAATGCTCTGCATGCTGTACTGTTGACCAAATTTGCTTCTGCAGCCTTCTTGCTCTGTGCTGTAATATCTGTTTTTTTGAGATGAGGCAATAAAAGCTGTTCTGATTCTCATAAAATCATATCATCTGTAGCCTGGAGGCATGCAAAGAAAGGTAGCATTATTTGTGTCCATGATGGGAAAAGTATGTCCTTCTACCCAGCTTCTAATATTTTGCCTTCACTATTGATGAATGTAGGCTTAGAGTCAAGTATCCTATTACGGACTGGTTTTCATGG
Organism: Protopterus annectens; assembly: GCF_019279795.1. NCBI lineage: Eukaryota > Metazoa > Chordata > Ceratodontiformes > Protopteridae > Protopterus > Protopterus annectens. Next base: position 1,988,133,399 of record NC_056735.1, read on the forward strand.
ATGATGCTCTAGTTTTCACACATGGTCTGTTTTACTTCCTGGGATACCCTTGAGAATGTGGAAATGTATGCTTCTTTTGTGTTTCTCTTTGTCAGTTTCATTTTGTACATTTTTTGGATTTGTTTGTTATCTTCACAGTGGATTAAGCAGAGAAGGGCCATTGTTCTGTTTCAAGGTTGTAATATGGCTGTGTATGCCATTTATCAGGTTCTCACTGTACCCGCTTTCAAGATAGTCTTTGTAGTTGGTCCAGGTTGTGTAGAAAACATGTAGTAGAAACAGCAGAAACCAGGAAATGGAGCTACCAATGAAGAAACAAGTAAAATCGTAAATATGACAACAACGTGGTGCTCCTGCAGGCAGAGTGGTAACTCAAAATATCAAATAAAACCAATTCAGATAGAACATAAAAAAATATTTATTGAGGTGAGCGCTTTCATGGTAAAACACTGGTTCATCAGACAACACAGTTAAACCATCATGCATTTTATATTCAAATCAGCCAATGAAAATCGTATAGCAATTATTACAAAGCATAAACTCTTAAAGTGCTGAAACACAGAAAATCATATAAACAACAAGAAACTAGTAATATTATATGATTTTATGTATTTCAGCACTTTAAGAGCACTCAGCTCAATAAATATTTTTTTATGTTTTATCTGAGTTGGTTTTATTTGATATTTTGAGTTACCAGTCTGCTTGCAGGAACACCACATTGGTGTCATATTTACAATTGTGTAGAAAACATGTCATTTCCCCAGACATACAGGCTCTTTCCTTATGATATTATAACATTTTTCTTTGTAAGTTTGGCATGCATACTGTTCACAAGTAGCAGTAGGTTTACCAGTGTTGATTTTCTGAAAAGGTCATTGTTACAGAATCATTTCCTTTTTTTCCAAATTTTGAGATCATGTCACCTTTTCAAAGCTGTAGTGCTTAGTGAAATGCAGGAAGTCTGGAGAATTTTCACTGCAGTCAAAAAACTCCATAAGCTTGTCCACTGAGCTGTTCCATGAGATGAAAATATCATCAATGAAGGAATAATAGCAACAGTTCATAAATGGGAAATTCTCAGAGTTGTATATGCCATTTTTCCCACTTTGTTAAGGCTGCTTTTGCCAGGCTTCAGGCCAATGCTGCTCCCATGGCTATGCATCTTGTTTGTTTGTACCATTTCTAGTTAAAATTACAGTAGTACAGTAGTACCACAATTGTTGGAGTAGAAATGGATAAATTATTTTAGAATAGATGTGTTACCAGGACTTAATTTTCAACATAACATTAAACCATTTTTAAAAGCTAGGCATAGTTGTACGTAAATTCATCTAGACAACTTTTTCTAATTTTTATATTTTTATGTCTGGGTTATGTATATAAGTTGTTTTACAAAATGCATGAATTTAAATGTTTGTTAATTAGTTTTGATATGTCATTGACTAGCTAATTGAGTTTCACTTGATGTTAATTATATTTAAGTGGTCTTAATGCAGTTTAGTGTTGAAGCATTGAAAAAGAGCTTGTCTCAAAAGCTTTGCATTTGGATTTTACTGCTTGTCTTAATAAATGTTTTGTGGTGCAAATGGTGTGTTCTCAATATATATATTTTTAAGCAATTTAGAAACAGCATTTACAGCTTTACCATAGAGTAGGGGGGTCAGGAACCATACCCAGAGCCCTTGGTCAACATTAATCTGTTTACATACCCTTTCAAACATATGAATAAAACTATCAAAACTCTCACCCTCTTTAAATTGTGGAAGAAATTTACTGACCTTTATTGCTTCTGGAGTTTGGTTACTCCCTTTCCCGTTACCTCCATGATCCTGGTGAAGAGTAAGCATCTCCTTTTCATGTTGCCTCTGTCTCTCATTTTCTTTAGCCTCCAGATGTCTCAGTCTCTCTGAAAACTTGAATGCCATCTGTTTGTCCTTTTCTTCAGCCCCCAAATGCAGCAGTCTCTCTGCTGATTCTAGTTACAACTGTTTGGCCTGCAGTTGAGGTCTCTTTAACTCCAGATGGGTTTTTAAGTCCTCTGAGGCAAAGTTGAACTGTCCATTTTCTGAGAGTTGTACATCCGCAAGGTTAGTCTTGTTGTCCTCCTGGTTGGTGGTCTGTGCTGCAGCTGTGGCTAAGGCTGCAGTCATTTCCGCTTTAGTCAGGTTGGTATGTACCAGTCCCTTGGCTTGTACAACTCAGCCAACTGGCTCCTTGTCCATTTGCCATAATCTTCTGCTGACATCCTCGCTTGTTTTCACTGACTAAGTAAGCTAACAAAAAATAAATAAAACAATTGTGATATGAAACTCTGATTATCCACCTTGTGGCTGATTGAGAGTACAAACACCTTATTTAGTGACCACTGTTTACAGGTTACAGGAATTCAATATCCACATTACTGAATCCCAATATGAGATGTAGTGATCCCACCACTGCTAAATGAATAAATGTGATGCCCCATCACTGGCCCAGTAATCAAGGAGCCTCACTACTGGCAACAGTGGGAGCCTCACTACTGGCAACAGTGGGGGACAAGGTGCACACACAGTATTTCCAGATGCAGCTCTCTGCATCAAGTGCAATTTCCCTTAAGAGCACACAGAGATCACAGTCAGTCCGGGAGTGGTTTCTCCCTCTTTTGAAGATCCTCAATAAGACTCCCCACTGACACAGGTATAGAGTTGAGATCTCAGCGACCGGCAGAGCCAAGACCTCCAGCACCCTTTCTGGCCAACCAGTGCTTCATGTCCCTGCCCAAGTAGCTGACACACTTACTCTTTGAGTTTTGATTTACACACACACACACACACACACACACACACACACACACACACACACACACACACACACACACACACACACACACACGCGCACACACACGCACACACACACACACACACACACACACACACACACACACACACACACACACACACACACACACACACACACACACACACACACACACACACACCAGAGAAAGGTTGGCACAGGTTTACTAGCTATGCCCCCTTCTTCCCAGACTATAAGGTAGTTATCACTACCATTAGTCATCTCTTATCACCTACTTTAAGGCCCTTAACAAAGGGTGCCCAATCTTACTGTGTAATATTAATATTAATACAAAATAGTAGTTTGACCAAGAGTAAGGCTAATAAGAGTGGCCTACACAGTGTCAGCAAATAAATACGCAAGTACTCTCAGAACTTAAATAACTCTATACAGATCAGCCACAATCTAAGGTTTAAATATATTTAATAATAAATAATAAAAAAACAAGAAAATACTCATATATAATTACAGTGACATCAGAGTTCAAAATCACAGGAAATATTTAAAACAACATTGCAAGACTGTCTCAGATAAATAAAGAAAAAAATCTACACGATGCTTCACTACATTCCTGACTGAATCTAAGAGAATTTCTATACCCACACTAACTTACTTAAAAGCAAGGCAGATGTGGTGAATGGATCTTCTAGTTGTTGTCAGGTCCAAGACAGAATACAGAATGCTGTGTCTCTCTAAGAGACCCCTCAAATTAATATCTCAAACATTACTGCTGGGATAGCTTGCAGAATGACATAATTCTTGGCATCTGACTCTATCCTTGGTGAAAATCCATCTGCTGGAAGCTAGCAGTATTTAGCATCTAACCGTGAACATGCATAGATCTCAGATCTTTGCCAGATGATGTAAGTCATAAGACAATTACATTTCTTCACATTCAAAACTAATAATTATTTTACCTTAAAGACAATACAGAGAGCTCCCTGGTATATACATTCTGTTTCTAGTTGCCACAAAGTAATTTAATTTCTGCAATTTTTTTGAAGTTAACCTTCTGTATTCCAGTTTCCACTGTTGAAATATATACATTTAAATAGTAACAACAGTGTATGCACATTTCTGTTCTCTTCCAACAAGACACACTGTGGATCCATTTTTGAGCTCAGCATTGTACAAAATACCTGTTTTAACACATGTCTGTACAGACCAGTTTGAAATATATATGTGACATACAGTTCTAATACATTTGTAACACAAGCACCTTATATAGATAATGCTGATATTCTCAAATGACATGCTATTATTTACTAAATTCCAAATAGATGTGCTGGCAGTATCTCCCTTTGTCATAGTCCTGATATATATGAATCTATAAAGACTTGTTGCTTATGACCTTGGCTTTCATATTTTTGGAGCTTATTTTCCTGAGCCTCTGCAAAACAGGAGTAATTTTTCTCCATTCTGTACTGGAATTTCCCAGTGAGCAAAAGCAGATAAATAAATACATTTTATATATCTCTATATACACATATATATCTATCTCATTTTATAAATACACACACACACACACACACACACACATATATATATATATATATATATATATATATATATATATATATATATATATATATATATGTGTGCACTCCAACCAGACACCCAAATCTCACCTTTATAGAGACTGTCGCAAGCTTACAAACTTTAATATCATGCAGTTTAACTCCATACTGTCTAATATTGACTGGTCCATCCTTAAGCATATCCCTCTCAATGATGCAATGAGTACATTTAATAGCATCTTTCTGAACACCGTCAGCTCCCTTGCCCCCTCCAGAAGAATTAGAATCAAACCAAATTATGCCCCCTGGATTTCCAAAGATACCGGATCCCTCATGCACAAAAGAGATAGTGCTTGGAAAGCCTGAGTTAAAAAAAAAGAACCACCCATGATACACAATTATAGACAACTAAGGAATCTTGTCAAGCAACAAATCAATAATGATAAAGAATCCTACTGTAACTCTGCCCAACTCAATAGGAAATCCAACCCATGTAAGTTCTGGTCGATTCTCAACTATATTCTTTCTCCAGGCCACCCTTGCAACCCCTCCCCTTTTCCAAATAAATCACCACTACAGACTGCTACCCTCCTCAACCAACATTTCATTGACATGATCCAAAAACTCATACCCTTTAATTGTAACTACAACTTTCCCCCTACTCCCCCCACCTACTCAACACAAATCTATTCTCCTTCCACCCTGTTCCCACTTCCTACATCAAATCACTTCTTCTGAAACTTAAACCCTGTTCACCCTCCGTAGATAACTCCCTTCTATTTCCTCAAACTGGCTGCTGAATCTATATCCTATCCTGTATCCAAACTCATCAATAGATCAATCCAAGATGCTACAGTTCCTCTCATCTTTTTCACCATCCCCTGCATAATGGAGAAAACTCAACTGACCCATCAAACTACAGACCCATTGCCATCCTACCTCCTCTCTAAAATACTCGAAAAATGTATTAATACTCAACTTCTCAACTATCTCCTACAGTATAACCTTCTCACTCCCACTCAGCATGGTTTACATCCTAAACATAGCACAATAACTGCCCTCCTATCTTTTACTCATACTATCACTGAGGCCCGTGATAACAATCAACTCATATCCTGTCTCTTTCTTGACTTATCCAAAGCTTTTGATACAGTCTCTCACCCTATACTGCTATCTAAACTCGCTAACGTCAACCTATCTACTACCACCCTAGCCTGGTTCTCCAGCTATCTCTCTTTTAGGTAGCAATGAATCAGATGGCTATCATCCTGCTCTCCCTATACTCCAGTCCCTTTCGGCATCCCAGAAGGTTCCATCCTGGGTCCCCTCCTGTTTAACATTTTTACAAATGAACTCTATACATCTTGTCAACAATCCTCCCTCATCCAATATATCAATGACTCAACTCTCATCTCTACCTCCAAAAATATCTCTAAACTTCTCACCCTAACACAAAACACCTTTTTATGTAAAGAGAAGTGGCTGTCTGACAACCTTCTCATCCTTAACCCAAAAAAACATTAAACTCTCGCTGTTTCTTCCCTGTTCCCTCCCTCATCATCAATCATCCTTCACTATTACATCCACTAATAACAATATCATAAAACCCAAACCCCACACAATGCTCCTAGGTGTTATCATAGATAACGAACTTAAGTTTAACCATCACATACTCCAATGTATAAAAACAAAAAATTCCTAAACCCCAATTCCAGACTCTCCTTGGTACAAGCTCTTCTCCTCCCCTCCCTTCTATATGCTGCCCCAGTTCTAACAAACATTCAATCCACAACCTTGCTCAAACTTCAACAAACATACCACAAAATAGCTAGCTTCATCAGAAACTCTTCCTACAACTCACACCACTGCCTATCACTAATCACTCTTCAATGGCTTGAACTTCCCCAACAACTCCTTCTATCACAATTTCAAATACTACATAATATTCTATACAAACCTTCCTCCTGCCTTGCTCTATCCTCTCTTATATCTACTTACTCCCCATCTCAAACCCTACTACACACCTATAACCAGCAACTTTTGGAAATATGCCATCAAAAACAAAAATGTGGGAAATCTTCTGTATAAATGCTCACAGCCGAAGCTTGGAACAAATTTCCTAAACACATTTGTTCCATTACCCACCCTCTACAGTTCAAAAAAGAACTTAAACTGCACCTTTTCAACACAAAGACCTGCCCCTGCCATGACCCCACCTAACATCTTCTTCTCCCTTGTTTCATATCCCCAATACCTGCAAATATATAATATTCTCTCCCTCTCTCTTAACTGGTAACCTACAAGGTGTTTACCTAGTCAGCTCATCCTCTCAAAAGTAAACACTTGTATATTGCAAAGTATTTTCTTTTTATATCTCTTCGCATAAATGCTACAAGCAGATGCGCTATGTTTTTTTTTCAGACTGTCTACTCTATCATTGTTGTACTTCTGATTTTTGTACTATCTCGAAGTGTTAATTTGTCATAAATACTGTGAATTGCTGAGTGTGAATTTTTAATCTGTAATGTCTTTGCAATCTAAAATGTGTTTGTAATCTGGAGCTTTTCTCCTCGGGTCTCCACAGAAAATGGGCTTTTGGCCCAGTTGTGCCAACCCGGTTAACAAATGTCAATAAATAAATAAATAAATAATGGACTAATAAATACCACTTAACCAAATCTCACTAGATTGAGATGATAACACAGAATGTTCACTTAGACAAACGTTCACATCATGAGAATTTTAAACTGCGAATGGAGGCCGTTGGCCAGCATTCAACAACAAACACACTGAAGTATATCAAACCCACACCTATCTATATATACCAACTCTGAGATTGCACTAATGTGGAGAAAATAGCAAATTTCCCCATGTTGGCCGACTGCTTCCTTTCCCTGTTTAAAATTCCAGTAATGTGAGCATTCATTTAAGTGAACGTTCAATGTTGTCATCTCGATCTAGTGAGATTTGGGTAACTGGTATTTCAGTAATTAGAGGTAGACATTAGAGATAGAACCACACATATATATGTATATGTATATATATATATATATATATATATATATATATATATATATATATATATATATACACAGTATATATCTATCTAAATATATATATATATATATATATATATATATATATATATATATAGATAAACAGATATACACAAACACACATAGATGCACACACACACACAGACACACACACACACACAATTTTTTTTGTTTTGCAATAAATGACACATTTCTACAGATTCACACAATGCTAGTTATAGAAGCTGATTTATATGAGTTGTATGACAGTCCTATTGTTTGTTACTGGATAGATGATCAATGCTTTTAACGCCATCAGCTGTTGCTCAGTTGAGACCTGTAATGATGGTTAGGCTCCAAAGAATGAATGAAAATGATTATTATGCTTTCTCAGTATCACCATTTTCAATGAGTTTGTGTTGTCTTAGACATGGTATACACATATATAGCTTAGAGGTATGTTGACTGCAACTGCATCAGATGTGCAGGGAGTGCTTGCCCCTCACAAAAAAGTTTTTGTGTTATTTGTCTTTAGGAGTGTAGTCACCTTTCAAGTTATTTGATGTTTTTCGTTTAAATAACTATGTCAATTAAAAGACAATTATGAATAGTAAACCTGTGTTATTTACAATCACTTGTAAATAGACTGAAAAACAGCAGGTTATATTGATTTTAACAGGCATTGTAATATTGTTCATACATATTATTGTATTACAGATTTTATCACATTACTAATTATACTGAATGCACTGAGTGAAGTGAAATACTTACATACCATCTTCTTGAAATACTTAAGGAAATTATACTCATTTCAGTCATGTCTTTTGAAACTCATTTAAGGGTAGAATAAAAATGTACCTTACATAGTATTGCATCACCAAATACACCATCATGTACTTTTGGATTGCTCAGAAATATGTATTACATGATACTGTACAACCCAGTGATATTAATATAGGTGATTTGTTGTTGTCTTTCGGCTTTTCCCGGTTAGGGGTCGCCACAACGGAACTCCGGTCCACTAATGATTGGCAGTAGATTATCACAAACGCCGAGGTGCCAGCTCGACGTTCAACCATCAACGAAGGCGCACCCATTTACGCATGTCTTTCGAATGCCCACCCAACCACGGGGAGGACATGCAGACTCCACACAGAAGGCACTCCCCACACTCCAACCGAGAATCGAACGGGAGAACCTCTTGCTGTGAGGCAACAACGCTATCGCTGCACCACCACGGAATATTAATATAGGTGACTATTGTTGATAAATGCTTGCAACTGTTTGCAATGAAGGAAGAGTATTACATGAACTGTAGATGAATACCATACATGCATGTATGTGTGTGTGTGTGTGTGTGTGTGTGTGTGTGTGTGTGTGTGTGTGTGTGTGTGTGTGTGTGTACATCTAAGTAATTTCACTCTCTTTCTGTTTATAAATATATATATATATATATATATATATATATATATATAGAGAGAGAGAGAGAGCTTTATTTACAAATGCAATAAAAATTCAGTCAGTTAATAGAATGAGATATGTTAATAGATAATATAACAATCTATCTATCTATCTATCTATCTATCTATCTATCTATCTATCTATCTATCTATCTATCTATCTATCTATCTCTCTGTCTATCTATCTATCTCTCTATCTAAACATATGAGCATTAGGCCAGCTGCCCTTGCAGACCATTTTAAGCCTAACTAATTTCCCTTTTTGTGCTCAAAATAACATATCCCATTTGGTTATAGATTGGCCTTACCCATCCCATATTCAACAATTATACATTACTCCGAATGAGAATTACTGGGTCATACCATAGATAATTTGAGGTTACCCTTATGCATGGGAGAAGGCATTTAGTAGCTACATCTGTCCATTAGTAGCACAGGAGAGAGTCCTGGAGTACATTTTCAGTTTCCCATCCATAGATCTAAATTGCACTTGGATATGGGCAAGGATGAACTTTGTTTATATGGATGGGGAGTCTGTTCCACAGCAGTGGTATCCTGTGTGAGATACACCAGTTCCTCCAAACTGTTTGGCTGATGTTGCAGAAGAGGTTTAGATCCCTAGACCAAGTGTTTTTGATGCCATTTGACTTGCTGATCTACTGTAAATCCATCAACAATAGGTTGGAGGATGCCTTGTATGCCAGACACAGGTCACCTCTTAGCAGTCTGTAGGATGCCACATATATTGAAAGGACTTTGAGTCAGTCCATGTAGAACATGTTGTTTATGGCTTGTATCCTTTTTTAAGTTAACTCTGTTGATTTTTCAGCTGTTGCATGTATCTGGACAGATACATACCAAAGGGTGCGTTATAATCAATGCCTGGTCTATTGAAGGCTGACTAAACGGTGAAAAATGACATGCCTAGATCCAGACACAATCCCTTTGTTTACAAACTGTGCAAATTGAAGGACTTCCTTACAAAAGTAAACACAAGTTCGCCAAAAGTAGATCACTGTTCACATTGTAAATCCCAAATCCTGAACAACTGGGTCAACTCTTAGGGGCATGTTATCAATGTGGTACTTCCCTGTGGTAGATGACTTCCCAACACATACAATAATGCATTTTTTTGCCATTTAGTTTCAGTCCATGATTTGCAACCACTTATTTATTTGGTATAAACCATCCTGCAGGATGGTTATGCCATTTGGACATTCAATGGCTGCTCCTAGCTTGTAGTCATCTGCAAACTTCATCCACAGCCCTTTGGCATTGGCTTTTACTTTAGAAAAGTAGATGAATCCATTTTTCTTTGGATGTATTCTGTTGTCAGACCTCTCAAATTCATCTAGGAGGACTTGATTAGAACCAAGTACCTTTCATTGTTGATGCAGAATCACTCATCTTCCATTGGATTCATTAACACCTACAAGTGTACACAATTCTGAGTAAACAGACAACATAAGCATAACTCATACCTTCTTCCTCTTAATGAATCATCTACTGAGGGTAGACCTTACATTTAAATGATTTTGCCTAGTAGTGTTTGGAGCATTGTCTTGAGCACATCAGAATTATTATACTGCAGCGTTTTCACCCATGAATGATACCACAAGAAGATTGCATCTTAACTTTGATAATCAACTACTAACAAAGCTGGGATGTATTATTTATTTATTTATTTAATTTTTCCAGTTTGATGACAGGGGAGGTCCACTGGGCTCAGGGAGCCTATTTTCAGTGCAGCCCGGGGAGAAAAGCTTCACATTACATTGTGTTATTCACAGTTAAAATCAAAATTAAATGATGTAAATACAATTAAATATGTTTGTGTTACACAGTGTGATCACAGTTACAATTAAAGTAAAGAGAAACACAATTGAAATACAAGTTTGTGTCAGAGAACAATATACAGTATATGGTTTCATAGTGTCAAAGTATTTATGAAGGTATTATATAGAGGAGGTACAGGGAGATTATAGTGAAGAAATCATGGTTACAGATTTTATTTTAAGCTATGCTGAAGCAATCCACTATGAGTTTTTCTCTGACACTGAAGATGAATTCTGAAAAGTGAGTCATAGAACAACAACAAATGTAGTGCAATATTCCTATGAAACCTAAATGGATATCAGAAGCAGCCATAAAGTGACAGAGCACTCCACTTATATCTGGGTTAAACATGTCTGTTTCTTAATCAGAATATATTCTAAAAGTATGCATCTTATTAGCTTTCAGTGAAAAAAAATATTGGCTCAGTCTTAAACAGAATAATCTGGGTACATTCAATCAGTGATGTGAAATGTCAGCTGCTCTGAATGCTTCTTTGTTCTAGTAAAGTCCTCATAGATGAATCTGAGAGGTCTGACAATGGAATACATACAAAGAGGAATGGAGTTATCTACTTTTCTGAAGTAAAAGCCAATGCTACAAGCTAGGAGCAGTCATCTCCAAATGACTTAACCATCTGGCTTGTCCTAAATAAATAAGTGGTGCCAAAATCATGGACTGAAACTAAATGCCAAAACTTTCATTACTGTATCTTTTGGGAAGTCATATACCTCAGGGAACTACCACATTGATAATACACCTGTAAGAGTTGGCCCAGTCATTCAGGATTCAGGATTTGGGATGTGAACTTTGATCTACTTTATGGCCAACATTTGTCCACTGTTGTAAGGAAGTCCTTCAATACTGCACAGTTTGTAAACAAAGGGATTGCATCAAGATCTAGGGCTGACATTGTCCCATTTATTCAGCCTTCAATAGACCAGTCATTGAATATAATGCCCCATTTGGCATGTATCTGTCCAGACGTGCAACAGCTTGAACACCAATAGAGATAACTTAAAAAATTATACAAGGCCTAAACGACATGTTCTACAAGAACTGACTGAAAGCCCTGTCAATATACTTAGCATACTACAGACTACTAAGCGGTGACCTGTGTCTGGCATACAAGGAATCCTCCAAACTTTTAATGGAGGATTTACTGTACATCCCCAACTTATCTGTATATTGCTGTACTTTAATTGATAGTTATTATCCTTCCTATTGATTGAAACATGACTCAGAAATGTAAACACTACTATGCAGGGGGGCAAGCCCCCTGCACCCTCCACCCCCCTACTTTAATATTCTAACTCTGAGATCGCACTACAGTGGGGAAAAGGGAATATTCCCTTATCCCCACTGTACATCAATCTCCACAAAAGATTTGTTAGTTTACATCAACAGAATTCTGAGTGAACAGACAACATAAGCATAACTCATACCCATTGTATGCATGTATTTTAGTTTTTTACTTTGTTTTAGCGAAAGTGCATATTCAATGTTATGCACTTTCACTAAAGTCAGTTTGTCAAAGTGCAGTTCGATTAACTGTATTTTCAACGTTCTGACAAGGACCCATATATATATATATATATATATATATATATATATATATATATATATATATATATATATATATATGGATCCCTATCATTCGACAGTTCATATGATTGAAACTCATTTGGTCGACAGTTCATTTGGTCGACAGACAGTTTTGCCCCTCCCCCATGTGGGGCTTCGCCACACCCACCCCTATGTGGGGCTGTGCCCCCACACCCCCCCTAACTATATATATCAACTCCAGGGTTGCACAACATTGGGGAAGGGGGCAAATCTGCCTGTTGACCAAATGAACTGTCGACGAAATGAGTTTCAATCAAATGAACTGTTGACAAAGTCATAGGGACCCATATATATATATATATATATATATATATATATATATATATATATATATATATATATATATATATATTATAAACATTCTGCATGGGGCCACTATTATTTTTTTCCCTTTCTGTCAATTGATGGTTGGGCAGGCATTTGCATCTGTTAGAAAAATATGTATTAATGTATATTTTTAGTGCTTATTAGAAGCTAAAAGGGTTAACACATTTCATTCTATTTTATGTACAGCTTAGTTTTGTATGAAACTACAAGATGCTTTTCAAACTGCAATATGCTTTCTGAAACTGAAAGATGCTCTCTGACCTAATATTTGCTAGCACAGCAAAATTCATGTTTATGCCTTTTGGAAATTTACTGAGAAGCAGGTGATTATCTGCTACGTCAGGAAAATAATGAATAGAACAATACTGTTTTCTATAATGTTACTCAACTTGAACAATCAGCTCTGTTAGTGTTATGAGAACATGCACAGCTGCAGAAAAGATAGATACAGTTGAACAAAGACTGCTTGAGGAAATTAACTATAATCTGTACTTGCTTTATGCTCGAATTAGCCATAGTACCTTGAATGGTAACATTGTATAGTGAGAAGTTGTATCTGACCGGTGGTCATCAAGGCCACGTTGTTTTTCTTAGGAAGTTTTTTTTTGTAAACTTGATATGCCAGCAGAAAATCATGGACAAACAGCTGCAATGAAATAATATTGAAAGAACTTGTGATTTATTACATCAGCTTAGTAGGCAATGTCTTGTAAGACATGTGTAAGAATGGCTTCACTTCCTGATTCTAGTTAGACAAACTCTGTATTAGCACATTTTTGTCTCCTTGCTGCAAGATTAAAGTGCCTTGGCCTGAACTTGCCATGTGTTGATCTTTTTGAAGTTGTTTTTCCTTTGACTGATTGGTCCTTCGGACCGGAAACACTCATTTCGCCTCAGGTCAGATGGGCCAGGTGGCATGAAACCATATGAGTAAGAGACCACATCGGTTATTCGGCTCTGAAAGACCTCCGACTGAATTGTCATTCAAAAGAGGCCAGCCACTTTTCTGATCTGCGACTGGAGGATGAGTTAACGAACCAGGTGATCAATCACGGAGGCTCAGGTAAGGCGAGATTTACCTTTTTTCTGTTTTAGATCAGGGACTTGATTTGTATCATCTGTCAGGAGATTTGTCTTGTACAAGTCAGAGACAGGAAGATTGCAGTCTTGTCATAGATCAGGGAAACAGAAAAGGTAAGGCAGTTATTCTAGATAAACTGTGAAAAAGAGAAATCGTGGTACCACGTAAAAATAAGAAGGGTTACGTAACATTTTAACAGTCAGAACAATATGGGTAATAAGTGCACAAAAAGTTCCCAAGATTCACCGTTGACCGAAGATGCAAAATATATGCAATTACAGCGTGTCGACAATGTTAGATACTATACAAAATGGGTTAATAAATATGAATTTGATGGCAAATTAGAAAAATCCTCACTTGTTAAACTTGTCAAACAGCTTACAACTGACGCAAAAGGTCAGGTAAAAAAGCAACATCTATTAGGCATTCCTCAGGTACACAGGTGGATTGAGGAAGCAAACCATAAGGAACAGAAAAGTAATAATTCAAAAGCTATGTTTCTAGATAAATAAGACAATAATTTAGTAATAGCATCAGCCCCTCCATCCCCTCCGCTTCCCTTACCAGAATATGAAGCGAGTGGACAAGCTGGTCCACCTCCACTATACCCAGCTGTCTCCGCAAAGCCAAGACCGTATGTCAGAGATCCCATCGAGACTAGGTCTCGAACACGTAACTTAAGAGGGGATACTGAGTTATGTCAAATGAACAAAAGTTCACGAGCTATGAGTGAAGAAGAGATATGTCCTCTCATAGAAGTACCAAATCCTCAGGCAGGACAGGAAGGGCAGGACCCAACTCTCCTAGTATATAGACTGTGGACACCGGAAGACATCCGGAAAGCCACAGAGGGAATTCCCCATACAAAAGTTAATTTTAGAAAATTCTTAGAAGACTTACAGGGTATGAGGTTAAGTTATCATTTGAATGGAGAAGAAGTAGAAAAAGTAGTTAGATAAATCATAGGTCCAGATTGGCACATAATCAGTGGAAACTGGAATCCCCGTGATGCAGAACACAGGCCACTCCCACATAGCAATGCAGAACTGGATAACAGAATGAAAGGTCTAACAGACCAAATTTCTGAGAAATGGAAGCCTAGAGCAGACTGGACTTGCATTAATCAATGCATCCAACAGGAAGGTGAAACTGTTGACAGATATTATGCTAGATTATTAGAGTGTTTTAATAACCATTGTGGAATGCAGGTACCTAAGGACCAAATACATGATTCCCCGTATGAGCAGCAGCTAAAGAATGCATTTTTAAAAGGCAGTATTTTGCCTATAAGCAGCTTTATTACAAAGCACATGGTAGACCATTGTACAAGTAGATTACAGTCACTACTTGAATATGCTAGACATGCCGAAAGGTATTTTAACAGTAAAAAGAAAAAGAAAGCCCAAGTATTTTCTGTAGAAGATGGAGCAGAAGTTATGTAGTACAGCCTGGGAAAAAGAGCAAGAAAAATGCCCAGGGAAACAAACAATCTGATAAACGATCAGAGGAGTTTGAAGAGAGAGAAAGAAAAGGGGTGAATGTTTCAAATGCGGGAAAAAGGGACATTTAGCAAGGGATTGCAAGCAAAACAAGAAGGTAGCCATGGAAGATAAGGAGGGTGAGTACTGACTATATGACAGTCAAGAATCACTAGAAGGGAGTAACCAAGAAAAGACAAATGCAAATGTGATAGAGGGAGTAGAGAATGTAATAGAAGAAATAGAGGAAGTGCAAGAAATCGCAGATAGTGAAGAAAGTGAAATTTTAGACTTAGCATTTTTGAGCCTAGAGCTCTATTTAGCAGACACGAAACCGGAAGTTACACTTCTGGTAGAGGGGAGGGAAGTAAAATTCCTGTGTGACTCAGGGGCATCACGGACCCTGATATATCCTTCCAAACTACCATAAAATTCAGAATCACTCAATTACATATTAGTGAAAGCAGCTAATGGACAGCTGTATCTGGAGCCACTCTTCCCATAACATTGCAATAACTGACCCTGTTTCAGGGATGACCCAGAAAAGCGAAATTGTTGTTTCTGCAAAATGCCCAGTAAACCTTTTGGGCAGAGATCTTATGCAGATATTTGGCATAGCAGTAGTTTCAACTATGCAGGGTATGGAAGCACAGCGACAAATGGATACTTTTGTGGTGCGACTGGAGGGCGAAACATTTTATTGGTACAGCTAGGACTTGATCACGACTGGTCCAGGTGCAGTAACTGAAGAACTGATGAACGTAGCCATCAGTAAGTCCCCCTCCCTTGACACTGATAAACAGCATTTGTTGCACTGTACTCTGTATTATTGTAGCACACCAGGACCTGATAAGGAATATGAGCAAGAACTGTTTAAAAACCATGCAAACAGATTAGTATTACGTAATCTGTACTGGGACACAGAAGGGAACAGTGTAGTTAGCTGTTCATTGCCCCAGGAATTCTTTGCACTCTATAAATCTAATCGATTACCACATGTTAGTTTGACTAAGGACAAGAATGTGAAATGGGCAGATCTAGGAGAAAAAGTCACAAAGTGGGAAAAACAGACAGAGTTAGAATTGTCAGAACAGGGAGTACAGAAGCAGAGGTTAAATTGGATAACACAGACACACCCAGCTGTACACTTGCAGTCTAGCGAGGACAGCTGATTAGCACTCTTACTAGAAGAGGAAGAAAATGCCTTATGGAGAATACCAGAAACTCTCTGATCAACAGGGAAATCAGATGTAGGACTAATTCGTACAGCAGCACCAGTTACTATTATGCCAAAATCAGCATTTAGACCACAGAAGAGACAGTATCTCTTAAGGAAAGATGCAGAAGTAGGAATCAAACCTATAATAGCAGCTTTACTTAAGGAAGGAGTACTGGTAGAATCTCCCGATTCACCATGTAACACACCCTTATTTCCTGTCAGGAAAGCAAACGGAGAATGGCATATGGTCCAAGATTTACAAGCTGTAAATGACGCAGTAATACCTAGCGCACCTACGGTGCCAGATCCACACATCCTATTGAATGATTTGAAGCCTCAACAGAAGTATTTTTCTGTGGTAGATATTAGCAATGCGTTCTTTTCGATACCGATACACCCTGACAGCCAACATTGGTTTGCATTTACATTTCAGGGGAAAAGGTATACATACAAGTGACTACCACAGGGATATTGTGAAAGTCCAACAATATTCTCACAAGAGATGGCAAGCAACTTGGCGGGATTTAGCCCACCAAGAGGTAGTCAGATTTTACTTTATGTAGACGACATCCTGCTGGCAGCCCCCACCCAGCAAGAATGCAGAGAAGATACCATAGCATTACTACAATTTCTAACCACTCAAGGACATAAAGTAAACAAAAACAAGTTGCAGCTTTGGAGAAAGCAGGTTAAATACCTTGGATATTTAATATCCAAAGAAGGCAGAACATTAGATGAAGATAGGAAAATAGCAATTTTACAAGCACCCAAACCGACTACCAAGAAGGAAATGATGTCCTTCCTGGGCATGACTAATTTCTGTCGGAGTTGGATTCCAGACTATGCCTTGGAGTCTGCTCCACTGACCAACTTGATATACAAGAAGCCTATGGCAGCACAAGATTTATTACAATTGACACCAGAAGCAGAAACGGCTTTCTGCAAACTAAAATAATTGATAGCATCCTCATTAGTTTTAGGATTACCAAACTAGATTGTAAGCAAGGTTATATGACATCAGTGTTAACACAGCAACATGGGGACAAGCAACGCCCCATAGCTTACTATTCATCACAGCTGGACCCAGTGGCATGATCCCTGCCCCACTGTGTACAAGCAGTAGTCGCAGCTGCAATGGCAGTACAGGCTTCAGCCTCAGTAGTGATATTCCACCCTCTCACATTGAGAGTGCCTCATGCAGTCGCAATTATTTTACTGCAAGAAAAAGTAGCATATCTTTCTCCTGCTAGACATCTTTCCTGTATGACTATACTGTTGAGCCAACATCATATGACAATTGAATGATGTACAACTTTGAATCCGTCTACCTTGCTCCCAACCCCTGCGGATGGCACACCACATAGCTGCCTGCAGGAGATCGAGCAAAACACACTGCCTAGAAAAGATCTGATGGATGTTCCCTTGGATGATGCCGCGGTGACATATTACGTAGACGGCTCATGCAGAAGGGGTCCTACAGGGCAGAACCTAGTGGGCTATGCAGTAGTTTCTGATACTGAGATTTTAGAAGCAAAGTCTTTACCACACAACTTATCTGCACAAGCAGCAGAATTGATTGCCTTGACAAGGGCATCTACCTTGGCAAAGGGTAAATGTGTGAACATTTTTGCTGACAGCCAGTACGCTTTTTCTACTGAACATGTTTTTGCACGACAGTGGAAGAATAGAGGAATGATAACATCTACTGTAAACCGATTAATCATGCACAGTTTATTTTAGATTTGTTAGAATCTATTCAGTTACCTCAGAAAGTAGCTATTTGTAAATGTGTAGCTCATACCAAGCAACAGGATAGAATTTCAAAAGGTAATGCGAGAGCTGATACAGCTGCAAAGCAGGCAGCTTCAGCTTCAGAAATATTTCTTTTGAGTGAGGAATTACAACCTTCTGAGATATTAGATTTAGAAATGTTAAAAACAATGCAGACACTTACTATGAAAGTAAAAAATCAGAAATGGATAAAACGAGGAGCAATTCCTGAGAAAGGGCTGTACATCTCCAAAGAAGGAAAACCGATATTGCCATCTAATTTGTTTAGATATGCAGCTTTGTTGAGCCATGGGCAGTGCCATGTCTCAACAGGGGGGATGGTACAGTTAGTGAATCGAGTGTTCACAGCATATGGATTTACAAAATACACAAAAAATTTTTGTGCGGCATGCCATGTTTGTAACAAGCATCATGCACAAGGGGCGTTGAAGCCTAAGCAAGGGAGTTTTCCTGCACCACCATACCCATTCCATACTATCTGTATGGATTTCATAGAAATGAACAAATGCGAAAATAAGAAGTATTGTCTTGTCATTATAGATATGTTTTCCAAATGGGTGGAAGCTTTTCCGACCAAAAATCCAGATGCAGCTACTGTTGCAAAAGTCCTTGTTAAGGAAATTATTCCTAGATTTGGCATACTGGAAAAGATCTACAGTGACAATGGCACACACTTTGTAAATCAAACTATACAACAGTTGAGCTGATATTTCGGAATTTCCTTGAAGAACCATTGTGCATACCATCCACAATCCGCAGGACTAGTAGAAAGGCATAATGGGGTTTTGAAAAGTAAACTTAGGAAGTTAATTAGTGAGACACAAAAGAATTGGGTGCACTGCCTGCCTCTGGCACTGTTGAGCATGAGAACTGTTCCGAATGCAAAGGGGTTAACTCCTTTTGAAAAATTATTTGGGAGGGCATACTATATACCTCAGTGGAAACATCTCATGCCTGCAGACCAGGAAGCCGACAGTTCACTCGCAGAATATATGAGACAAGTTTTAAGTAATAAACAACTTTTGCAGTTAAATTCTGTTTCAAATAAAGAGCAAACCAGACCATCGGAAGTAGCAGTAGTCCCAGGCACGTGGGTCTGGGTAAAAGTCATCAAGAGCAAAAATTGGATGACACCAAAGTGGGAAGGGCCATACCAAGTGCTACTGTCAACAACCACTGCAGTCAAGATAGCAGAGCAAGCATCCTGGATTCATCTGACACACTGTAAATTGGTTAAAAACTTTGAACTGGACAAAAAACTTGTTACTGTTACACAAGAACAAAATGACCAGATATGGAGCAAATAGAAATACAGAACAGCCTCAGAAGTATTGCATGATCATTCTGTTAACTATACTGATAACATTAATCTTTTTGCTGTGGCCTTTCCTTTTTCCAGCCACATGAGCTGAACTGAATAAACGAGATATGTTACTCATAGACTGGCATCCGAACTTTAACACTTACCAAGCAATTAAATATGTGTATGCTGAAACTTTTAATGTTTCAAATTGCTGGATTTGCACAGCTATACCAACAGCATACGGGGGATTGTTAATGACTGCTGTCCCCCTAGGGGTCAATGAGACCTGGGAAAATTTGATTTTTGATACTACGACTGTGAAATCACAAGACAAAATAGCATTGTACCTGCTTGTTACACAAAAGGGAATTGTATGTTTTTACAAAAATGATACTATTCAGGTGGGTTGGAGCAATTGTAATGTGACTGTTCCTTACAAATGTTATACCAAAGCTAATAATGCAGGTTATATTTGTGATACAAACTATGACTGATATCTTGAATGAATGCACAAAACGGTTGATGAAGTACAACATAATCCTGTTCTTTTTAAACAACTATCTATCATTGATAAGAAAATGTTTCATGCAGGGCAAGTATATATTAATACTAAAGTAGAGAATTGTTATTTTGTGTGTGGGAAAAAGGCATACAAATGGTTACCTGAGAATTGGTCCAGCAGTTGTTTTTTGGGTTACCTGGTTCCGGCCATATGGCACACTGCAGTTTTGCCTCAGGGAAGAATTCGAAATGTCAGAGAGGTCACCAAGAAACCTGGAAATCCAATCAAGAGACCTGAGAATCCAATGGGATGAATTGAAGCAGGCTGGAGAAACCATAACTCCATGAAAAATAAAGATAAACTGACACACATGGACTTGAGTGACACTATTATATCGTGGGCAGGTATAGCCCCTGCATATGGCACAGTGAAATCAATTTGGGAGCTGAGAAAACTATCCAAACTTCTCAAAGTAATGAGTAATGCAACTTTTTCTGCTCTCGAATTAGTAACTGATGAACTGAACGCTATGAGAACTGTGGTGCTTCAAAACTGCATGGCTCTTGACTTCACCCTAGTGGTGAAAGGTGGAATGTGCACTTTAATAAAAGAGGAGTGCTGTTCGTATATTCCTGACAACCAGCATGAGATAAACAACCATCTTGAGGTGATTCAGCAAGTGTTGGCCATGAGCAAACCAGGCCCAAACCCACTGACAGATTTTTTCCAGAGTTTGTTTGGGGGGGGTGGGGTAGCATTCTGATGAACATCCTGATTGCCATTTGTGTGGGATTACTCCTATTAGGAGTGTGTGTTTGTTGTGATATTCCCTGCATGAAAAGATTAATTAAAGATTTTATAGACATGTCAGTTTCTGAGACTTTGTATCAAAGTACTGAAATTGAAGAACTGTTGAAAAATGAAACACTTTCATAAGTTTAAACTGAATGACTCTCTTAACTGCAAATTCTGAACAGAAGAGGTTAGGAGAAGAAGCAAACTGTTTATGCTTTTGAATATAGAATAAAAAGTATTAACGGGGGGAAATGTTAGAAAAATATGTATGAATGTATATGTTTAGTGCTTATTAGAAGCTAAAAGGGTTAACACATTTCATTCTATTTTATGTACAGCTTAGTTTTGTATGAAACTACAAGATGCTTTTCAAACTGCAATATGCTTTCTGAAACTGCAAGATGCTCTCTGACCTAGTATTTGCTAGCACAGCAAAATTCATGTTTATGCCTTTTGGAAATTTACTGAGAAGCAGGTGATTATCTGCTAGGTCAGGAAAATAATGAATAGAACAATACTGTTTTCTATAATGTTACTGAACTTGAGCAATCAGCTCTGTTTGTGTTAGGAGAACATGCACAGCTGCAGAAAAGATAGATACAGTTGAACAAAGACTGCTTGAAGAAATTAACTATAATCTGTACTTGCTTTGTGCTCGAATTAGCCATAGTACCTTGAATGGTAACATTGCATAGTGAGAAGTTGTATCTGACCGGTGGTCATCAAGGCCACACTGTTTTTCTTAGGAAGTTTTTTTTGTAAACTTGATATGCCAGCAGAAAATCATAGACAAACAGCTGCAATGAAACAATATTGAAAGAACTTGTGATTTATTACATCAGCTTAGTAGGCAATGTCTTGTAAGAAATGTATAAGAATGGCTTCACTTCCTGATTCTAGTTAGACAAACTCTGTATTAGCACGTTTTTGTCTCCTTGCTGCAAGATTAAAGTGCCTTAACCTGAACCTGCCATGTGTTGATCTTTTTGAAGTTGTTTTTCCTTTGACAGCATCCAATTTATTGCACAGATTATTGAAGAATGAACAAGTAGCCCAGCTCAGTACAAGGTTGTGGGTTTCAGCTCCCAAATCTAGATGAATCATTTTTCATTGAGGATAGGTTTGACATAATGGTGAAGATCTTCACCTCACAGACAAAAAGTACAGGGTCTGATTCTGACTTCGGAATATTGACCAGGCTTAAAATAGCCATTCAAGGCAGTTGATCTACCATTTGACTATGACCAAATGAATTTATATTTGTACATGTACTCCATTACAGCTGTTCTGTAAAATCTTGAGCAGTTTTCCTTATTCACAACATAATACATATTTAGATTTTCTAGTATATAAATTGACACAATGCACATCTGTTTCAGTAATAAAGGCTGTGTCTTCTCATATCTGCTAATATCATTTGACATAATGTATTCTGTATGTCCTGCTCTTTTAGACTCCATCACCTCTCCATTTGTTTGCCATCATTCCCAAGAAAAAAAATGCATTTATTCTCCCTGTTATATTAAACTGTCTGTTTCAGCCAAGAGTGATAATCTTTTACTTGCAGCAAATTTGACTTTCTCTGCCTCTTCTTAATCTATTTTATGTGAGGTACTATAGAAGTCTCTCACTGCTACTCACACAGAAGCAGCACTTCTGTAGGAGGATCAACCCCTCCCCCCATCCACACATTTTGCTTGGTGCCTGTCAAAATATATATGTAAATGACTTTCTTGATCAGTATCAAGGATATTGTAATTGAAACACTTCTTCTTTCGATCTATCCCTTATTGGTAGTTTCTCAGTCTAGCCATTGTATTGAGATGAGAATAACCTAGTTGTGTACAAGTGCTACACTTTTTGACTTCGGCAGGTCAGACTTTTATTGTTTCAACTTTGCAATTCATTGCTGTCTTCACATGTCTAGTTATAAGAACTTTCTGTTGCTCAAAGCTAAACAGATTTTGATTTCTGAATATCTCTGTGCGACTCAGATTGCATAATGTCTTAGCTGAACTTTCACAGCAGTACTTCTGTTTGTGTTCAAGTTCCAGTCTTGTAGATTGGACATTTGGTATTTTCAGTGTTTGAAGTATAACAGAAGATGTTTGCGATTTTGTCCTCTTTCTCCATCCCATTTTAATAGCTTTTAAGGTGGTACTGCAGTATCACCCTGAAGAAGCTAGCTTGTGGAAACGACAAATTTAATTTGTTTGAGAAGAGCAAGATAGCAGTCTGCTTTGAGCTGCCAATACATTTTTCATGATTTCTTTCAGTATTTGGATAAGTATCTTAACTTGACCATAAGAGAGAGAGAGAGTATCTCAGAGAAAATGCAATGTGTTAATATTTTCAGTGTTGTGAAAAAGCTTGAAATTGTTAAGGTACCAGTTGTAGAACATTATCTGTAGAGTATATTGGTATGCCATGATAGAAAAAAAAAAAACTTCTTCAGGGTGATAGCATTTTCCTTTAACTTGATGACAGGAGGGTACTTTGAGAAATAGTCAACACAGATACAATACTCATTATTCTGGAAAGAAATTAATCAGAAACAACTTTCCTTATTGTTCTATTTGACATTTTTTTGATGTTTCTCCAAATCTCTTGAGTTTCTTTTATGGTATATATTACAGATTTAACATTTTTTGCTCTCAGATCTACCTATTCATTGGCAATGCACTACATTATGTGCTCTTTATGCTTAACAACTCCAATGTGCATTTATATGTTTTCTCTGATGTGAAACTATGTAGTTGGCTTATAAAGTCAGTTTGTTGAATTTAAGTTTGAGGCTCAGTTCTTCAAGAGTTTTGTCAAAGCAAATGAAATGAACATAAACTGGTAACAGAAGTTGTTTTTACTTATCACCTGATCATCTTGTCAGTACCATTTTTTTAGTAATTATTACTGTACATTTTTTAGTGTGATGAAAAAATTCAAAAATGAACTTGAGAAACTTAGCAAATGAAGAATCAGCATGCTGCACATAATATCAGGTAAAGAATGTGTTAATTGTGTGAATTGTGTTTTATTTTGTGCTTTGCAATTCTACATCACGGCATGCTCATTTGTTATGGCAGCTTTAACGGTCTGTAGATTGACTCTGTGGCTGTACAAGTATTTAACTCTATTACTGTGAGAATCATTGTTTTTGTGACTAAGAATATCATTGACCCTGCTTACACTGCACCCTCTAGTGTACTGCTGTTCCATCCACACAATGTTAATTTGCTTATGTCCCCTTGTTCTCAAACTGGCTTTCACAATAGCTAATTTGTGAAACCAGCATAATTTAATTACAGACATCTTAAACTGTCCCAGTAATTCAGTTTGTTATCAGATTAAGTCAATAATGAACATAGGAATCTGACAGCAGACTTATCAAGGCCTGTTCTCTGAATTCAGACTTTGTAATCAGGTTGCATGTACCCACAGAATTTATTTATATGTGACCATAGTGCCTACTTTTTTCACATTGGCAACTCTGCAGTGTTTCTAAG
The DNA here is from genome assembly GCF_019279795.1 of Protopterus annectens. Classification (NCBI taxonomy): domain Eukaryota; kingdom Metazoa; phylum Chordata; order Ceratodontiformes; family Protopteridae; genus Protopterus; species Protopterus annectens. The sequence continues at coordinate 1,988,157,704 of NC_056735.1, forward strand.
CTCAATGAAAAAAATTGTACACACAATTCCAAAATACATAACTGAATTAACAACCAGATCATTTTCTTCTTTATGTGAGTCAGAAAACTAGGCACATTAGAATCTGGATAGCCATTAGTTTTGTTTGCATCAGTCACTTGCAGACCAGTTTTCTGCATTTTCTAGTCTTAATTGTGTGAGAGAAATGTCATTGTTGTCTTACCTTTCAACTGTACAGATTTTTGCAGAATGCCCAGATTTTTGCCTCATATTTTTGGTCCGTTTTTCATAAATTTGTAGTTTTCTGGCCACCAATGCCTGCTATGCCACCATACTGTGCATCAGGGTGATCATGGCATTATCCCTATTCATTGCCATTTCTAAGTAGCGTTGGAATTCCACATGCATACCATGGAGGAATCTGACCAGTTCCAGGTGACACAATGTGGTAATGCTCTGAGCCCTAGCAATGTAATGGCACATTTGTTGCTGGGCAGCCAATGTATTATGGGCATTCTCAGTAGCTGTAACAAAATCCTGCACCTGGCTCCCCTCTTTAAAGATGTCACTCTGGACTCTGTTACCTCATTATCCTGAAAATGTTTGTCTCAAGTTTGGAGATACTGGATCTTGGAGTTCTCCTGTTGTACAAGTATGAGTGCAAAGTCAGCTTTTGCTTGACTTTTTGATGCACTGTCACTTCCTACAGAGTTACTAACAAGTTGTGGGGTATAAGATTCTACTATTAAACTTGGGGAGTGGGTGCCACTTTCCTAGGGTTTCTCATAAATATGACTATGTTTTCATTATCATCTTCAACAGGCATTCTACTGCTTCCTTCCAAATGTATTGGTGTAGTGAAACTGTTTGTTTCTGCTGCTGACTGTGTAATAAATTACTTGAAAACATTATTAATAAAAAAATAGTATATGCTACTCTATGCTTATTCAGTAGGTGTGTGTGTGTGTATGTGTGTGTGTGGGGGGGGGGGGGTGACACTTACCATGCAGACTGCCTTTGCAGTCATTGTGTGCAAATGTGGATGGTTCACCTATTAATAGTAATTGTCATGTATTTAATATAATCATTCCTTGCCAGCATTACTTTCTCTATATAAATATATGTTGCTGTTTTTAAACCTTGGCAAAGCAACATGGTCTATTAACCATGTCTTCCCAAGCTGATAAATACAATGCCACCAGAAAGAGAGCCAGTTGTTGAAATTAATTATTGTGGCATCTTTGACATCTGGCTAATATCTCACCAGACTGCCACCAAAAATGTGGCATCCTCCACTTAAAACCCGGGTCAGTAATTAAGGAGCCTCAATAATCCCCACTGACTTCAGTGTGGGAGCGTCACAGAAAACACCAGAGCACAGAGCACAGAAGAGTAAAACTCTACAATTTCCCTTAAAAGCATAACAGGAACATGTTCTATGTTTAGTGACTGGAATATATACCTCTGTCCACCTGAAATTTAATCCCTTATCTTACAATTCAGAGAAATGTGTTCCAGTTTAAAAACCTCTGAATGGCTCACACTCAAAATACATTTAAATCTCACACACTCAAACACATTATGGGAAGCCTGACACAGTTTTCCAGCTATGGCCTGGGTAACAAACAGGTATAAACATTCCCCCAGATTCTCAAAAGATTGCATGGCATGCATGATTAGTGTTAGATGAAATTTTGCCAATATGGCAGCCGTGTGATTCACGTATGTGCACATTTGACGTGCACGAGCACTGTAGCACTAGTGCTGCACATCCCCAACCCCCATATGCAAATCACCCCATTTGCAGGTGAAAACCATGCAAATGAGGTAAAATTGCCATCCAGGAAGCAGGAATCAGGGCATGCAGCACTAGCGTAATATGCAGAAATGTTCTTGGTTAGTAACCAAGTACGGCACTGCAAACTGCAAAACAGAGCTATGACAGCTCCAAATAAAGGCTGTATAGCATTGAGGAAGCATGCCAATGGCCAAGTAGAAGGCCATTGGTATTGCAAACAATGCCAAATGTACAAAATACAACCTTTATGATATGTCCGCCGATCACATCTGTTGAAGCATAGGGCAGTGGCGTGCAAATGGGACCGTTGGGGAAATAAGAAAATAAATCTAAAACAACACTCCAGCTAAAATCAGAATTCTGTCATGCAAGTCAATGGCAGGCCAAAGACAACCTGGCCAGTGAGTAGTGGTCGCTAAGGGGGGAGGCACAGTGTGGCACATGTAACTATGCATTTGCAGGCAATTGTATGCAAATGAGGGGAAGGATAGTGAATCCCAGTTTTTCCCAGGGTGTGAGGCAGGTCCCAAGAGTGTAAGAGTATAAATACTTGGGTGCAAGACTAAGATATAGGTGACATCATGGGGGGGGTGTCAGGCAAACGGTAAGTGGATTGGAGCCATGTGGCTTGGGATTGCACCTAGGTTAGCACAGCTAAGCTAGGGGTGTATCTAAACTTGTCTAGCACCCGTTACAAAGTGTAAGCAGGTGTGCGTGCCACGCACCGGGTTGTACAGGAAGAAAAAAGAAGTTAAAACAGAAAATAGCAGCTCTGTACACATTTAAACAGGGAGGCAATGGGAAGGGAAAACAGCAGAAGGAAGGTAATCAAGGAGAACTAGCTGAGCTGCCAGGTGAAATGTATCAGAATCAGCTAATTACACAGGCAGCAGACCAGCCCAGCCCAGAACACTACTATAAACTAAGCAAACACCACCCCCCTGGTTTTTCCACACTCTACACCACTGGTGTATACAAGCAGGGAAATTTTAACAAACAAATCTACAAAATGAGAAGGGCTGCAGCAGGCAACATAGAACAACATGTGCAAGTGGCTGAGGGAGATGAGGATGTGAATGCTGCCGAACAACCCACAGTAATGAGACAGAGAAGAATGTACAGACCCAGGGTAACCCACCAGGGGTTACATGAGCTTGTGATAGTGGAGCTCTATAGGGTGGACAGAGACCTCCTACAGCAAATTGTTGAGCTGTGCAGGCCACACCTGCCACACCAAACTGGCCAAGGGGAACCCATCCCAGTGTATACCAAGGTATGTGTAGGCCTAGGTATACTAGCCACAGGTACCTCCCAAAGCACAACTGGGGATATCATGGGCATTTCACAGGCATCAGCATCCAGAGTATTCCACCAGTTCCTGGATGCCATGTCTGCACATGCCACTGAGCACATGTATTTCCTCAATACACATGATGTGTTGACCAGCAATATGCGTCTCTTCCACCAAACAGCAGAATAACCTGGGGTAGTGGGTGCTATAGACTGCATGTACTTATGCATCAAAGCACCACCCAGTGAGCAGGGTAGGGCCTACATCAACCACAGGGGCATCCCCTCCATCAACTGCCAGGTTGTATGTGATGCCCAGGGCATTATAATGAATGTGTGAGCTGGCTGCCCTAGAAGCTATGACAATTCACACATATGGTATTTCATGCAGCTGTACCACAGATTTGCCAGTGTGGACATCCCCTACGGTCACCTAGTGGGGGATGCTGGGTACCCACTGGAGCCATGGCTGATGACACCCATCAGAAATGCACACACACCTGAACAACAATTCCATAATGAGCCACATGCACAGGCCACACATATAATAGAGCATGTGTTTGGGATGCTCAGGTCACGGTTTTGGTGTCTGGACACATCCGGTGGAGCCCTGCAGTATTCACCAGCTACATGTACCCAAATCATTATGGTATGTGTTATGCTATGCAATATAATCCTGTGGAAACAGCTGCAGCAGGAACAGCATGGGGCAGGGCCACACAGCCCCCCACCAATGCCAAGGCATGTACAGGCACAGAGTGACTTGGAGGATGAACAACCTGAGCATGCCTCAGTAGGCAGAAGGAGGCGTGCCCAGTATGCCCTGGCCTTAGGAAAGAAGCAATGTATAGCATATGCACTGATACAGTAGGGACCCAGGGAATGACACCTCTCTCTGACTCGCACAGACAGTAAAAGGGATGCCAAACATAACACTACCTGTGCCCAACCATGTATAGGGAGTGTACTATGTGCATCCAACATAGGAGCCCTCCAGCACCATCTGTCAAGTCCGGCACACCCTCATACCCTCAAGGTAAGTCAATCAACCTACCAATTACCAAATGGAGTAGAATGTGTTGTTACCTGTAGCTATGGTATGGATGTGACCATGCAAGGGAATTGAGTGGCCGAATGTTAAGGCAGCTGACAGTAGACACTCATAGTGGCACCATGACATCTGTAACACATACTGGAGTCACCATAGTAGCCAGTAATACACAGGGTGACAAAACCCACTGCAGCAAATGGGCTGAGTGACATGTGTGTACATCAGAGCCACACATGCCAGTCAGGAAGGTTCACATACCCAACAACAGTCTCAGCCAGCAGGACAGGTGAAGACAAAAACAAACAAATGCTGTACTATGGCCTCTGAATGTGCCCTATGGGTAACCCCTCCCCTAGGCCTACACAGACAGACCATAGCAGGCCAGGCAGTTGGATGTAAGTTATGTAGGCTAGGAAGTCAGAAACTAATATGTAGGTAAACAAAGCTAGGATCTGTAGTATACTGGTATGCCTCTAGCCAGCAGGATAGGTAAGACTACAGACTGAAATGGAGTACATGACATGCCAGTACAGTCCCAGCAAATGTGTACAAGTGTCAGATGTGCTCCCCCATCCAACGTACACTTATAGTAACAGTCAGGTGTGCCCCACCACCCCTGTGTAGAACAGTAGAAATAGTCAGGTGCCCCCCACTATGCAGAAATGTAGCAACAGTCAATGCCAAATGACCGATGGATACCCTGCAGACACAGCATGCTACCTGTCGGTGTACAATGCAAAGGTCAGCACTGCAGTACAAACTACTTGGACTTGATACACACATGCAACACAGATGGCCATACTGGGTATGCTCACACACTTAGAGGAATGATGGCAATGTCAGTCAACAACATACTGAAATGTCATACTGGTCATGCTCACGCACTTATGGCCATGTCTGCAGTGGACCAGACATATCTGGCATTCGCAGTTCTCAGTGCAGACACATGTCAGTATGCACCACTTCTGCCTTGCACACACAGTGGATAGGAATACAGACATATATGTAAGGACAACACACTATAATAAGCCAAAGGTACACGGGCATAGATGTGTGGAAGAGGGTGACTGTGACAAGGAGCCATCCAGGCCTGTCCCACCCAGCACACAGCCAAAGGGCCCCAGACACATGAAGTGTGAATGTATCTCACTGCAGACACTAGCTACCAGTACCTGTCAGCATGACAGACTATGTGGTGCATGTGCCAGCTGTGCAACATGACTGTACAAGGAAGTAGCCATCTAGTAGCTGTATACACGTATCTGTGATATATGACCTCATGTGTGCCCGCATGTGGCATGTCAACCCCTACATGAATTTGGTATGGCCCATGCACACACTGCCCTCCCCATAGCAGTATTATGACAAACCTGCTGAGTTCATCCAATGTGAATTACACTTTTGGGAGAGCTGTAGCTGAGTAGTCTCCATGGTTCTTCCCATAACTGTGTACTGCTGTAGTGATAAACTAGTTAGGTAGTAGTTCTAACCCCAGACCTGGCAATTGTGTGAGTGTGCGTTTGTGTGTGTGCCTGTCTGTCTCTGACTGTGTTGAGCGAAATGCTTTTTAGGCTACTCACACTCCGTGCAATACATATACTCAACTTTGGCAAGGCTGCTGATGTCACCCACCTAGAAATATACCTTTGGGGAAATCAGAGCTCAATAATCTCTGTAGCACATTAACTGCGTACTGCTGTAGTTTGATAAAGTAGTTAGGTAGGTATTCTAACCCCAGACCTGGTGTTTGTGTGTGTCTGAGTAGAGAGCAATGCCTTTTTAGGCTACTCACACTCCGTACATTTCATATACTCAACTTTGGCAAGGCTGCTGATGTCACTCACCTAGAAATACACCTCTGGGAAAGTGATAGCCCAGTAATCTCCGTAGCATGTCCTCTAACTGCGTGCTGCTGTAGTGTGATAAAGTAGCTAGGTAGGTGTTCTAACCCTAGACCTGACAAGTATGTGTGTGAATCAGTGTGTGTCTGACTGCATAGAGAGCAATGCTTTTTAGGCTACTCACACTCTGTACAATTCATATTCTCAACCTTGGCAAGGCTGCTGATGTCACTCACCTAGACATACACCTCTGGGAAAGTGATAGCCCAGTAATCTCCGTAGCGCATCCTGTAACTGCGTATTGCTGCAGTGTGATTTAGAATGGTGGTAGGGTTCCATCTCCATCCATGGCAGTTCCAGATGTTTTTTGTGTGTTTCAATGTCTGTGTATGGAGCAATGCATTATAGGCTACTTACTCACAGTAAATTACAAATGCCTGACTTTGGCAATCCTGCTGATGTCATTCATTGTGAAATACAACTTTGGGGAAGATGTACTTCAGTAATGTCCATGGCACATACTATAACTGTGTGGTGCTATAGTGTAGTAAACTAGTTAGGTAGGGGTTCTACTCCCAGACATGACAGGTGTATGTGTATGTATGTAACATGTATCCTGCGTAGAGGTGGTTGTGAGTGTGTGACACCTGTGAGCAATGTGGAGGGGGTTTTGCTTATTTCATTTATGGTGACCCCACTATATATCACAATGTCAACCATACAGGGATAATAGTTGTAAATTAGGTGAGAGGCTGGGGTGCAAAGCCATACCCATACATGTGACATCAAGGGCAGCCAATCACAGTTAGCAACCCCACTGTGCCTTCATATGTGACTCACAATGGACATACCATGCCTGACAACATGCCCTGTATGGACAGATGACACTGACATCAGGGAATGCTGTTGGCATGCTATCAATGTAGGTGCAGGGTACACCTGCTGACCATTGCCAGATCCTGCCACAGTTTGGCAAGACTGGCACATCTGATGATAATTTGTGTTCACAGCATGGGCCAGACACCCCAGGTACAGTTCCTCATGTTACTGTACATGCATGTTGGAGGTGTGCACATCCTAGACACCATCCATGTCATGGACTAGGGAACACATACATGGCAATTGATACACAGCATTGGCCACACACAATAGTCACCCAAGTGACTGGATGGGGGATGCAACAGCCACCTGTGTGGGCAAATGCAGAAACTACAGGCCTGAGCCACAATGTAGATCATTGTCATGTGGCATGATACCAAGGTATACCCATTGTCTACCCTTGTATAGCCTGCTGGCACTGTTGACCACCACACACCCATGCAGATATACACACATGCATGTGAGAACTGCCACCCTGTGTGTTAGTGTGTGTGTTGTATGGTGCATATGTCCACATCCACACTCACTACAACCCCCAGGGCACAGTGAAGCATGCTGTCTGATGTCTGACACCTCCTCATACTCACTGCCCATACAACCTCTGTATGACCCATGTGGTGCATGTGTTACCTGCACATTGATGTGTTGTGGCAATCCCACTAGTGATGAGTTGCACTCCTGGCCCTTCCAAGTGAGTCAATGTGTGTGTGTCCCTGTGTGAGTGTGCCTGTGTTGATGCTGGCACCTATTCATGCAGACAGGCACGTGTACGTCACCTACTGTATAACTACCGTATCTCTGTTGCAGATGTCACTCACCATCACATAAATATTCTGAGTGCTCCTCAGCAGATAACTCATGTGGCTCATCCAATAACTGAATTGAACTGTGATAGCACTACATAGTTGTCAGGGGTTTGATACCCTGTGCTGGTAGGTGTGTAACACAAACATGCTTCAGTTTTACTCTCCCACCCCTCCCTGACATGTATTTGCCTCTGTCTGCCTCCCCCACTCCCTCTCTGGTGGATGTGGAGACCCACACCTGCTTTGGTTAGGCAGCAGCATGTGTATTTTAAGTGATGCTCATGATCAGCTGATGGCCTCTGCACGAATTGCAGCCCTCCCCTATCTGATTGCATGAGGAACAGCTCTGGCAACATTCCCATAGCCAATTGCATGGAAACGCACTCCAGTACCTGAGAACAACATGGTGGTGTTGGCGTCACTGTGAGCAGGAGCTAGATCTGTCGTTTGGCAAACAGCATCTCAGATGGATTGTTGATTTACCTCTAACAACATACACTGTGGAAAGAGGGCAACAAACAGGAGGGGGATGTGCCTGACCTGACTATAGACTGTAAGTGCTGCTATACTACATTTGGAGTAATGTTGGTTTAGCAGTGTTTGTCTGGATATGCTTTTCATACATGTTGCAATACCTGCCATGTCAGTTCCATGTATAGGAGGAATCCCCATCTGCAGGGTCATCTGCAGACTGGGCAGTGTTGTGTCTTTGGTTTCATGTGTCAGCCATGGTGCATCTAACTGTGGAATGCAGAAGGTAGTGTGAGGATTGCAGTCTGTAGATGGTGAAGGACATGACAGTTACTGACTTCATATCCCTCATTGGACATATGTTGCAACAAACCCCATTACAATGGTAATTTTATGAGGTTATCACAGCAACATGTCCATACTGGGCCTGTGTATATGCTGTCAGGCACACCTCTGTCAACCTTTGTACATATGTCTTGCATGAAGTGGTGCATATTTGCTGTACACCATAAATAATATCATCATATTTGATAACAAGCCAGTGATATATTAGACTGCTACACATGTCATGTACAGTAGGGGTTACATTTCATGACATAACCTGGACATTCCGTGGATGTTTGTACAGTACTGAGGTCTGTGTATTGATGGTGAATGTCGGCAGTGTGTGTATTGTTAATATGTACTTTAGCCTGTGTACAGACTGTGGTAGATGTCATTGTTCTAGCTACCCTTCTATCTGATGTTACATGCTCCCCCACTGTATGGTACCATTTTTCTGTACATGTTTGTAGGGCCATACACACACATGTCCCATACCACAGACAGCCATCAGACCAAACTGTGTAGCAGCCCAGTATATGTAGGGTCATTGTGTGAGTGGCACATATGAGGATGGTGTAGAACTGATAGTCCACATGCTGCAATATTATGCTAGCTTACCATATGTAGCTGTGATTGTGTTCACATTGGTTGTGGTTATGCACTTTCACACAGGTGTATATTACCCTGTGCTGTAACATGGCTGTTGAGCCTGCTATATATGCAGGTACAAGTGCATTCTCCCATACGAGATGTAGGCCACTGTTGAGCCAGTCTGCCTGTAGCCTGCACAGTACATTGTTACATGTGTAGCAGCTTGGTGTACTTACCCAGTGAGATGTCATGTGCAGATATTTGCCAGATGTATTGCTGCCAGGCCTCCCTTAAAAGTCATGTATGTCAGACAGAGCAGTGGGATGCTGTACAGATGTATGTCAATGTCTAGTGGGTAGTATGTGTCCATGGCACCCCTGTACCAGCAGTCATTATGTGTCAGGCCAGACAGGAGTGTGTGAATCCAAAACCTATGGTGGCAAATGTATACCAGTCATTATGTTTTATACCCGTCTACATGGCTGTCTACATCCATATTGTCAGGCCTGGCACACATGTTGCGCACTAAGGGATTATGTGTATACCTCTGGACTGTACAGGGTGTATCCAAAGTTCCACATATATTGGCCAATATCTCTGCTGCACTCCACAGGGGCATTACATGCTAGCAGTGGTACTTTACAATGATTTCCTTAGGATATCTGTCAGTAGCCAATGGCACACGTTATAAGCAGATGTCACCTTCCACACACACCATGTCTGTGAAGACAATCCTAATGACAGTAGCAATAGTCTAGTAATATACCTGCTATACATACCTGACATCCCCTTGCACTACAACTGTGGGACTATAGGGGCTGGGGTAGGGCTACACTCCCTGTCCAGGGAATATGGTGGAAATATATGAACATATACCTATCCAGATTATCACTGCAACCACCCACTATGAATCCCTACATCATGTGGGCATGGTCCCTGTACATTTCCTATGTGATGGACATCTTTCCTGTGTGTGGGCATCAATGTTACAGACAGCATGTAGCAATACCTCTTACAGGAGAACCTGCACATTCAGGGGAGCCACATATATGTAGGGGGATCAGGAAATATAGACAGACTGTGAGTAGAGTTGTGTTATGCTTTGTATAGTACTGGTGTTACAGGGTATGTGTGTACATACTAGTTTACCATGGAATGCAGTCTGTCTGCATAACTCACTACTGTGGATCTATTCTCTTGTTGGACAGAGGCATGCCTATCATGTGTTGTCTGTCCACCACACAGGTCATGTGTCAGATATTATACTGGCAGTGTGTGTGTGTGTTGCATGCTATCAGTGCATGGCTACATCCATTTGTGTTCCTGATGTCTTATTCCTGCATAAGGGTATGCTGCAACACATCCTGTAACACCAGCATGTTCCAGGGTATGTAACAGCAATATTGCGAGTATGGCCCTGTATTCCTGCCTTTGACCTTCACATATATTGGCAGGCTCTGTCCTGCTGTGATACGGTTAGGGGATGTTAGGTAATGGCCTGTCATTAATTACTGCTAGCATTCCTGCTATCATCACAGTAACATTGTGGACTCCCACAACATTTGTTGGTCAGGGCCCATACATGTGACAGATACAGTGACATTACCACAAGTAATGACTGTCCCCCTAGGGCTTGACTACAGGGTGTAATTGAGGCTGCTGAACTACATCTGATATTGTTGATTGTTACTTATCTTGAAGGCAAATCCTTTGTCTATTGTACGAATTGAAGGGCTTGGCCTGGAAACCATAGTATGTTATATATCTGCACTGTCTGAATCTACTGTTTTGTGGAGGCATTGCATCCATCACTGTTTTTATATTTCAAATTTTCTGTGCTGTCAGTAATGATATACATTATTGTATAGTACACAAATAAATGTCTATGTATACATACCTGTGTGTCGTGTCATGTCCTTTGAATTGTGAGTGGGTATATGTGTAATGTAAATATTCACTTTGTGGGGCTGGTTGCCAAGCTACACATGTCACAGGTACCAGTTACAGGGCTTGTGGCTGAGGGATATACATTGCTCCCAGTACATCCACACTACTTCTACATATGTATGGCTACTAATACCTTATGTCTGTGTATATGTGTATGTACCTATATATCTCATATATCTTATCTATCTATCTATATCTATCTATATCTATATCTATATATATATATATATATATATATATATATATATATATATATATACCTGAACATAATTGTCAATGTATAGATGTGTGTGCATATCTGTACCATTGTAACGTGTACCCCTTCAACATTGTACATTCCCTACGGTAGAATGACTTTTCTGCATAAAATGTTACAGATATTGCCCTGACATGTACAGGTGACTTGGATTACTTTTGGAGCATTGTAGCTGTGTTGTGGAGGGTCCTGATGTCAAGTACTGCATGTGCTGGATATTGGATTGCACATCATATCCATTAGGGGTGGGGGGTTAAACAGCAGTAATTACCAGGTGTTGCTCATTTGTGCCTCCACCCCCGTTAACTGTGCTTATGGTCTGTTATGTTGTATGGAGTGATTCAGGATGTCATTCCCATGTGGAAATGCTATACACATGTCTATCTATATATAGAGCCCCTCACTATCACTCTTCAAGAGGAACCTTGATGAGTGGATGGGTAACAGAAAGTTCACACCAGGGATCATACCAACAGCTCTACCAGATAGGGGCCAAGGGTACTAGCTACTAGATCAAGGGCCTAGGGAACCAACCAAAGGGGTGGTGAATACTGCACAACGTGGCTGGGATAATATATGCCTTCGGGCAGATAGCCCAGTACCTACCTATGAACCTGTATATATATATATATATATATATATATATATATATATATATATATATATATATATATATGTTTATATCTGCATAATTAATGAAAGAAAGACAAATGCATTCTGATGAAGTGACAGTTTCTGGTCATGAAAGTGCTTACTCTGTTTGTTGTTTTACTCGATTAAAGTCAGTATTTGTGTAAGCTGGGTGCATTTTGTCTTTCTTTCATTATAACATGGTTTTTGCACCCAACCTTACCCTCAAGTTGTTTTTCTATTTTCAATCTACAGTGAAACCCCCATATATAGAGAGATAGGTATGGACATATATGCATATAGGTTCATAGGTTCATAGGTTCATACTAGGCTATCTGCCCTAGGGCATTTATAAGCCTAGCCAGAGTGTGTTTGGCTTTTGCCACCCATTTTAAATTAATTTTGCTATGCCCTTTTTCGAGGTTAGTATACTGTGCCTCTGTCTAACAGTGACACAGAAGTGATACCTGGGGTAAACCTACGATCTCCCATCCACTCATCAAGATTCCTCTTGAAGAGAGCAAATGAGGGACTCTGCCTAACCTGGACGGGGATTTTATTCCAGAGTGAAGGGAGCCTCTGGGTTATGAATCTGTCCCTCCAGCATGTCCTATTTGTTTCAGTGCTGAGGTTCAAGTCTCTCGAGTGCATAGCTCGATGGGATTTGGATTTTCTGAGGTGCAGCATGTCCATTAATTCCGGGTTGGACATGGCTTTATACGTCAGGCACAGATTGTCTCTGAGCAGGCGGTATGCCACTGAGTAGAGCTGGAGTTTCTTTAACCGGGCAGCATATGGCATCTGTTTGAGCCCTGTGATCCTCTTGGTGAGGTACTTTTGGGGTCTTTCCAGTTGCTGCAGGTATCTGGTAAGGAACATCCTAAAAGGGGCATTATACTCAATTATGGGCCTGATGAGGGATGTGTTAAGAGGCACGATGACCTCCCTTGATCTAGATGTGAATTCCTTCATGATTAGGTAGGCTATATAAAATGTTTTTCTAACCACTTTGGCCACGTGGTTGTCAAATGAGAGATTGCTATCAACTTGGGTCCCCAGGTCCCTAATTACTTCTTCTGTACTTAATGGATTACCACCTATGTGGTAATTTGTGGGCACTTTGTTTTTGCCAAAGGGGATGACTATACACTTTTTGGCGTTTAGCTTGAGGCAATGGCTCTGGCACCAGTTGTCTGTTTCTATGAGGCCCTTTTGTAGGATGCTTGTGTCAGCTGGAGAGTCGATTATGGCGCCCAGTTTGCAGTCATCCGCAAACTTTGTCAGCCACAGTCCTTCGGTGTTGGCCTGTACCTCCGAGAAATATACATACCAAACAAGAGAGGTCCAGAGCCTTGTGGGATGCCACTTGTAACTGGTTTGGAGTCTGACATGGCTCCAGCAATTCTAACCATGTGGGTTCTGTCCTTGAGCCTGTTTGCAACCCATCTAGTGAGATAGGGGTTTATATTTAAGCTGGTGAGCTTATCTGTAATGCCCGAGTGGGGTATTGTATCGAAGGCTTTTGTGAGGTCCAGGTAGGCTGTGTGGACCACCTTTCCCTCGTCAATGGCCTTGGTGACTGTTTCAAAGAAATCAACCAGGTTTAAGAGGCAGGATCTGCCCTTAACAAAGCCGAACTGGGTAGGATCCAGTGTCTGTAGGTCCCCAATATCTTTATTTATGAGGTTCATGATGATCATTTCCATAGCTTTGCAGACCAAGCTAGACAGGCTTATGGGGCAATAGTTTCCAGGATCTGTTGAGGCACCACCTTTGTGGAGAGGGACCACTGTTACTGTACGCCACTCTTTGGGTACGTATCCTGTAGTATGAATGAGATTGAACGGTAGTTTTATGTTTGAGTTTAGCTCTTCTTGGAGTTCATGTAGGACGCAGCCCGGGACACCGTCTGGTCCCATTGATGCTGTGTTTTTTGCTTTGGAGAGGGCGGCTCTTACCTGAGCATCTGAGATGTCAGGGGGGCAGCACTCTGCTGGGATAGATATTTGCCCTTTTGGTGGGGAGGGGTGAGAAGTTTGCACTGAACCTGTCAACTAGGATGTTGGCAATGTCTCTGGGTTCGATGTATTTTTTGTCATTTTGGACTAATTCTGAGCATATCTAGGAATTCCCACCCAGGTTCCTAACATAACTAAAGAAAGCCTTGTGATTATCCTTAGTGTCCTGTGCAATTTTTCTCTCGAAACTGGCCTTAGACAATTTTATGAGTGCCCATAGTTTTTTGCTAATACTGATGAGAGATGCCTTCCCTTTTTGGGATTTTGCTCTATCATGTAGTAGCTTCCTCCTTCTATTGTATAGTTTGTTTATGGCTGGGGTCCACCAGACAGGACGTCTGCCTTTGGAGGATTGGGTCTTGGTTTTATTTGGGATTGCATGATCCATGCATTCCTAAAGGTGTTCATAGAATGCGTTTATAAAGGATTCTATGGTCTGGGACGTATTTTCCACAGGCTCAGGGGCTTTGAAGGATTCCACCTCAGTTTTAGGAGTGTGAAATTTGCTTTAGAGAAGTTTTTCACAGTGGTTTTCTGGGCAGGGGGTGGGGTCGGGATGTGAATATCCAGTGAGATTAGTTTATGGTCTGATCTTACCAGTGAGGGATACACTTCTGGTCTGGAGAATAGTGTCCCCATGTTGGTGATGATCAGGTCCAGTATGTTTTCCCCTCTTGTGGGAGTGGTAACAAGTTGTTCCATAGCATTTGAGTTTATAAATTCTAGGAACCTTTGGGCTAGGGTGTTGGAGCTAGAGTAATGCTCCCAGTCTATGTTTGGGTAGTTGAAGTCACCCAATATAATGGTGTTTGGAGAGACCTTCATATTTTCCAGTGTTCTCAGGAAGGCTGAGTGGGGTTCCTGGGTTTGGGAGGGTGGTCTGCAGCAGGCTATAAACTGGAAGGCAGTTTTACCCACTGTTAGTTTCACATGGATAGTCTCTGATGCTTCGTGCTGTGCCACCAACCTGGAAGTGTGTGTGTGTGTATATATATGTATATATATGTATATATATATATATATATATATATATATATATATATATATATATATATATATATATATATATATATATATATAATATATAGATAGATATATACAATGAACTTATTTATCTATCTAGGTACAATTGCTGTTATATGGTTATTTGTGAGTCATACATACACATATATATACCTATAGCTGTCTATCTGTCTACATTTACAGATATATATATATATATATATATATATATATATATATATATATATATATATATATATATATATATATATATATCTGTCCATATGTCCATGCATGTTCGGCTTATATGTGTGGCCTGTACCACATTCTCTTTGCAATTGACATGGATGACCTTAGGATTGAGGTCAGTCACTCGTGCAGACACGTTCATGTTTCAGACTTTTCATCTCTTTCAAAATATGTGTTCTACTGCATATAACTGTTTAACTAGCAATGTTTTTAGTGTATTAGAGCAATATTTTACAGTTATCCCTATTTGTACACACATTATGGTGCACTTTGTCTGGAATTCTTGCATTAAGAGTTTGTGTGGTATGATATTACTACATTTCCTGTGCTGTTGACTGATTGTACTGGATGATATGTTTGTGAAAATAAGAGGGTTATGTACATCTGCCATGGTTTACTGGTAAATCACGTAGTGTATGATGTGCAGGGTCAAGGGTTCAGGATTTGCAGAGCCTGAATATTTTGTTGCTGGGCAGAACACCAGCTGTTGAACACAGAGTGAGTAAAGGATATTTGAGCGGTTGTACGCGGGTGTGCATGGGTTTGCGCAGAGCTAACTGCTCATAATACTGTGGTTGAGCAATGGACTCATGTTTGCTGGTATTAATCTACACACTTTATACATTTCCTATACTGTTGGATGACTGTGCTGGATGATGTGTTTGTGATCACAGCAGTTGAATGTGTATCCGCCATGGCTTTGTGGAACTCACGTCGACTATAGTGGGCAGGGTTGGGGGATTGCAACCTGGCAGTTCAGATTATTTTGCTAATGGCCACGATGACAGCTGTTGGCTACAGAGTGTCTAAGGCACTGTAGAGCAACTGTAGGTGGGTATGCGCTGGTTTGCGTGAGGCTCAGCATTGCTGATCTCTGGTTGCGGCGTCTTGCACTGAGTTAGCTTCTACATTGCTTCACCAGTGTGGTAATTGCATACAGGTGGCCAAACAGGCTTACACCCACTTGCTTCTGCATACCCCAGTGCAACTTTGTGTATTTAGTTCATATTTGTCAACCGGGGCAATCCAACTGTATGCTTGTCCATTTTCAGTGGTGGCCCATAAGTAGTGCTCCACAGTGACCGCAGCTACTAATTCCAATTAATACTGAGGTGTTCACATTCATAAAGTGTAACAGACGTAACATAGCTACGTCCCCCATTTTTCATGCTTAGTTTATGTTAACATGTCAGTATTATCCATGCTTAGGTCAGGTTTACATGTCAGGTATGACTGTTGCTAAAGTTCAGTTTAAGGTGGAGTTGGATTCCAGTTTAACAGTTCTGGATAGGTTACACGCAGGTATTCGGGGTAGGTGGGAATCAGGGTAGGTGTAGTTATTCCATACCTGTGTGGTACAGTAGAGGAGAATAGTGAAGGAGTAGGTAGGTAAGTAATGGGGGTGACATTGTAACTGTATAGTAGTCTGTAGGAATAATTGAATGGGGAGCAATAGGGAAGGTTTTTCGGATGTTGGGATTTGTATGCGAGGCAGGACAAGAGGTGTCAGTTTCACTAGCTGATGTAGTGGTATAGAGTGTAAGTTGGGGGTAGGATTTTGCCAGGTGGTTTGCCTATGCTGATCCAAGTGTGCTTGTGGTGTTCCTTCATGTGTTATTTACATGTGTCCTGTGGAACAGCTGAGATAATACATGTGGGTTGGGGGTTCCAGATTCTGGCAATGTAGTGGGGGAAGAGGATGTCACCTATGTGTAACTTTAAACATTAATAGACATGGAACAGAGGTTGATAGGTACATGGTGTGCATGGGGCACAAAGGGGGGAGTTAGTAGGGGAATTATCCAGGGATGTGCAGGATGGGTGCAGGGAAGGTCCACAGCTGGCCATGTTGTCTACAACAGCTGTGTGTATACACTGCATTTGAAGTTTGCGTTGGACACTCACAACCCTGGGTTGGGGTAAGGACTACAATAATAACTTTTGATGCCAATTAGATCAGCTTGCATGCCTACAGTGGGGTGTTGCGACCATGTGTTCTTTGGTGTTATGTAGTAGATTTTGCAACAACACATATGGTTATACCGTACTTTGCCATGTAAAATAGACTGTGTTGCAGTGGGACCCATATCGGGAATGGCTGCTCGTTAGGGGAAAGCATACCTGTCAACTGTACAGAATTTTGCAGAATGTCCAGAGTTTTGCTTCATATTCTTGGTATGTTCCTCTTAAAATCTGCACCTGTCTGGCAAATACCTGGGAACTGAAGTAATTAAATAAAGACAAATATTTGAGTTTAAGACTCCACATCCTTCGGAATATTCATGCTAATGCAAAACATATTATGCTATCAACTTTCTAAGTTTGTAAGAGGAATATTTAAAATCTGCCCCTATTTGTCCCCCCAACATTTTAGGTTTTGTCCAGAGTTTTTGCTCTAAGAGGTTGAGAGGCATGGGTGGAAGCTCTGCCCAATTTGCAATATTACTTACACTCCCAGGGCAGTCCGAATACGACTGCGCCAGCCAACACCTGTATGCCTAGGCCCAAAATTGCAAACCCATAGTTCCCCCACCTGCCCCTCCTCTACAGCACTCATCCTTACTGTGGGTGCAGGTTGGGTCTAACCACACCACTACACACTGCCCACTCTCCACATCTCAGGACCCATGTCGTATGTTGTCCCGAACCATAGGTCATTAGGCTTGTCCAACCTTGTAGTTCATGTACGTACATAGCCTGGATAGATAAATCATTACAGGGACTGACTCCGATCATCAAGAATTTTTGGGGTGTCCCACAAGGGACGCTCTGGTCTCTGTTGCAAGATTAGACTTGGCAGGTCCACAGTGTTCCCCCCACTGGTTGTGTCCTGCCTGTGGTATTGGGAGAGGTGGATTGTTTGCATTGTTTGTGTGTTTGTTTGTATGTTTCCCCTGTCTGGCTGGAGGGGGGGGGGAATGCTACATGTTGCATGTTTGTTGATTGGGCCTCTCACCCCCATTGGCACAGTTGGCATCTACTTTGCTTAATCTGTGTAGGCAATGCTTACCGTCACCCACACAGGTGTACTCCGCATACCCCCATGCTGCTTTATGTACATGTCAGCTTTATACATGCTTACATCAGGTGTACATGTCAGGTATGGCTGTTCATGAAGGGCAGTGTAAGGTTAAGTGGAATTCCAGTTTAGCATTTCTAGTTAGGCTACACTCAGTTATTCAGGTTAGGTTTAGTTATGCCATACCTGTGTTGCAGAGTAGATGTGAATAGTGGACGTGTAGGCAGGTAGGTGGAGGGGGGACATTTTAACTGTATAGTAGGCTATTCAACTGATTGGTGGGGGAGCGGCAGTACAGGTTTGCAGGGTTTTGAGATATGTATGCGAGGCAGGACAGGAGGTGTCAGTGTCAGTAGTTGGTGTAGGGGTCTGGAGTGTTGGGGGGTGGCGGACTTCGCCAGGTGGTGATCCAAGTGTGCTTGGGTTTTCCCTTCATGTGCTTTTAGATGTGTAGTCTGGGATAGCTGTGGTAATACACATGGGTTGGGGGTTCCAGATTCTGCCAATATAGTTGTGTGGAAGATGACACCTACTTGTGACTGTGGACATTACTATGAATGCAACAGGGTCCGATAGGTAAGTGGTGTTATTGGGCCACACAGAGGGGCTGATATTAGGAGACATGTCCAGGGATGTGCAGGTCGGCTGACAGGAAGGTCCACAGCTGACCATTTCTTCTACAGCAACAGCTGTGTATATACCCTGCATAAGGGGGTAGGTCTGGATAATCACACCCCTGGGTGGGGGTGAAGACAGCAACATAGCTCTCAACTGATTGGAGACATATCTCAACAGAATCAGTGACAACCCCTCAAATAATCAGGGACTATCAGGGACATTTTCTAAATATTTGTAGTATTAACCTGAAACATTTGCAGAATAACAGAATGTGGGTTAATACAGGTTTTCTGACATGAAACATTTATAACTCTGAATTACTATCATTATTTATTAAGGGCAATTCACCACCTTTTTTTCAGCCCTCACCGGTTTTCAGGGGGATTAAAAGGGACAAACCTAAAATGGGAGTCTATATCACGGAGAGTTGAGAGGTCTGGGCAGCAATAATATCTTGTGATGCCAATTAGTTTGGCCTACATGCCTACAGTGGGGTGTTGCGACCAAGTGTTCTTCGGTGTCATTTAGTGGGTTTGCAACAACACATCTGGTTATACCATCCTTTGCCATATAAACTAGACTTTGCTGCAATGGGACTCATACCGGGCATGGCTGCTTGTTTGGCAATGGCTCTGCCCAATGCACAGTATTGCTTACATCCCTGGGGCAGTCCGAACAGACCCACTCCAGCAAACACCTGCATGCCTAGACCCATAATTACATACCCATAATTCCACCACCCACACATCCTCTACAGCACTCATCCTTACTGTGGGTACAGTTCAGATATGAACACACCACTACACACCACCCACTCGCTACTGCACTGGACCCATCTCGTATGTTGTCTCACCCCATGGATCATCAGGCTTCGCCAACCTTGTAGACTGAGAACATGTGTGGCCTGCCGTTGGACATCGGTGTAATGGCTGAAAATCTGAATGTCATGGAATTTTTGGAGTTTTCCACAAGGGACATTCTTGTCTTTGTTTCAAGATTAGACATGGCAGGTTTCTCCCACTGGTAGTATCCTGCCTGTAGTCTGAGAAGCAGTGGTGTGTTTACTTTTATTGTATGCTTGTAAGTTTCCCCTGTCTAGCTGGGGGGAGTTGATGCTATGTGTTGCACATTTGTTGATTGGACCCCTCACCCCCATTGGCACGGCCTGTGAACATATGTAATTCTTAACTGCTGTATCATATCCTAGCTATATATATGTGTATATTTACACACACACACACACACACACACATATATATATATATATATATATATATATATATATATATATATATATATATATATATATATATATATATATATAATGACATATGGATGTATGGGTGTCTGCATATGTATGTGGGTATTTATATATATTCTATGTATGTATATATTTGTACTACGGAGAGGGAGAGGTATGTCTCCATGTAGGTATGGGTATATATACACACACACATACCTCTACATATTTACATCTATATCTGGTTATTCTGTTCTTTGCCATGTAAAATAGACTGTGCTGCAGTGGGACTCGTAGCGGGAGTGGCTGCCCGTTGGGTGGCGGCTCTGCCCAATGAACAATATTGCTTACATCCCTGGGGCGGTCTGAATAGACCCACTCCAGCAAACACCTGCACGCCTAGATCCATAATTACATACCCATAGTTCCCCCACCCACACCTCCTCTACAGCACTCATTTTCACTCTGAGTACAGGCCTGGTATAAACACACCACTACACACTACCCACTCTCCACTTCATGGGACCCATCTCATACATTGTCTTCACCCATGGGTCATCGGGCTTTCCCACCCTTGTAGTCAGGGTATGTACATTCCCCACCTTGATAGGTCATCACACAGGCTTCCTCCTATAACAATACAATTTTTGGGGTGTCCCTTAAGGGATGCACCTGTCTCTGTTCCAAGACTAGACTAAACAGGTCCACTGTGTCCCCCCCGGTTGTATCCTGCCTGTGGTGAGGGAGCATTTGATTTGTATTTTTTTGGGGTTTTTGTGTGTATGTTGTTCTGTCTGGGAGGGGGGTTCATGCTATGTATTACATGTTTCTTGCTTGGGCTCCTCACCTCCATTGGCATGGCCTTTGAACATATTTCCTTCTTAGGTGCTGTATCTTATCATAGTTATATATCTGTATATATCTATGCACACACACACACACACACACATATATATATATATATATATATATATATATATATATATATATATATATATATATATATGGGTCTACTATGGTTGATTGAAAACTCACTTGATTGAAAATGAAATTACTAGGACCACTTCACTGAAAGCTCACTTGACTGAAACTCATTTTGTTGAAAGTTATAAATGGCATTTTTCCCACTGTAGTGAGATCCTGGAGTTAGTATATAAAGTAAGGGGGTGTAGGGGGCATATCCCCCCACATATTATAAACATTTTAAACTATACACAGTGATACTTACAAGTGCAATAAATAACTGTTTCCAAAAGAGAATATATAACCAAGATATGTCGGGGGCAGGGGTTATGGTTTGGGTTTTGGTGCTTCTTTGACTAGTTCACTGTTGCATTTACTTGAAAATAGTGTTTTCCCTCCGCAGCACAGGAGTCTGTTTTGCTTCAAGTGTTTTTTTTTTTGTGTTTGAACCTACAAAGATTCTGACCCGCTAATAGTTGAACGAGCCTGCATTTCTTTCCTGCACCTGCTGATATGTGTAGTAATTATTCATTTTCTCTGAGTGCTGCCTCTTCCCCAGTCTGGCATACAGACGCCCCCCTCCCCAGCTCTTCACTATGTTAACAATGATCAGTCAATGAATATTCAGCATGTCACTTGGTAATCTGCATGGCTTGTCACTCAGCATGCAACATCACATGGGCTTGCCTTCTCAATCATGTAGACCATGCCTATTCCTGCACGACAATTGTGTTGGGGTAATGTTCTAATACAAAGCCTATTTGTCTATCTTTGTTTGTATATATTTGCACTACAGTGAGGGGGAGGTATATATCTACATAGTTATGGGTATTCACACAAACACGTATACCTCTAAATCTTTAGCTACATATCCAGTAATGTTGACTGGTATTACTGGATAATGTGTTTCGTGTGCATGCCGGCCAACCTTGTGTGCCACGTATGCTTTGTGGTACCTACGACTGATAGCGTTAGTGTACACAGAGTCACACGTGACACCAGACATTGGATATGGTGTGCTTAAGGCACTTTCAAGTGGTTGTAAGCAGGTTTGTGCAGAGGTTAGCACTGCTGACTACCGGTCACAGTGTCTTACATGCAGTTAGCATCTCCTTTGCTTGATCTGTGTCGGCTGTGCTTCTCCCTGCCCAAACACACTTGTACACGCTTACTAGTGCTTACATATGCTTACTACTGCTTATCTGTGCTTACGCCTGCTTGCTGCTGACTTATTCATTATGGTACTAACTTTTTACATGTGAATTTCATGCAGTACTCCAGTTCACATTTAAATGTTATTTAGTAGGTTATACAGCAATAAAATGTAAATATATGTTCGTATACAGATTTCACATGGAAAATGGTATGTGCTGCAGTGGCAATCGAACAGGGAATGCCTGCTCATTAGGCAGATGCTCTGACCATTACACTATTGCTGTGCTGTTTCATTTGCATATATCTTCCTTGTTATCCCATTCAGCTTTTTAAGCTGCTTTAACCGTATCTAAGCGATGGGCACACCCACAAACCTACGGTTAGCTGTACTCGGAGTTTTAAAGATGAATACAGGGTTTACTTCTTTTTATTTTTATGTCCTGTTGCTGTTGTACACATGGGGTACTGTTGGTGGTGACAAGCAGATACCTATGAGCGATCTTGCTCATTTATCTACAGTTTCTGCTGTTCTACTTTGCAGGGTCGTGTTTATTCTGAGAGCTCTGCTCTCAGACATGCCCCCTGCACTCGTCCACGCTCCGTGTAGGATTAGGATGTCAGGCAGCGCTCTTTCATTAATATACTTGGCACGCTGCTGTCATCCTCCTGAATGCCACTTCCATGCAGGACTAGCCTTGTCCTGCACGGAAGATTAGTGAATCCGGGGGATTCTCTAATTTCAAAACACACTGATTGCCCAGCCACAATGTAAAGTAATGAAAACATTTAATAATAAGTAAAATGATTACAAGAGTCTAAATCAATAACTTTCAATAAACACTAGAATTCAATCACCAGAAATATAAATTTAAACTGTAGAATAGAAGTATATCATCTTAGAAAAACTCTATCTAAATAACTGAACTTTCCTAATCTTTCTAGAGAATACTGTCCCTGATCGAATCTAAAATAGAGCAACAAGGCAAAGGCAGGCTTACAGTTCTAGTGAGTCCTTTTTCCGGGTATCTTCTGACTGCAGCTGTTCACTAACTGCTCAGTTTAACAGTCTCATCCCTCTTATTTTAAAAATAACAGTCAGCTTTTTGAAAGAAATCAGCTGTTCAAATAATCACATAGAAACCAGAAACATTCTAATGACATCACCCACTGACAGTTTTTACTTTAGAATCTCCCTGACAAGCATATGCAATTAGAAATGTATCAAAATACTGACAGATTCTTTAAACATTTTGTATAAACAGGGAAATACTCAACATTTTAAAACTTATTTACATTTTCACAATTAGACATGCTGACATACAATGCAAGTTAATCTGAGAATATACACAAATCTCCTGCCAGACATGCTAACACAGATGACAGTGTTTTCATTTTCATCACATTTCTCACCCCTCTTATGACTCAAGCACAATTTTCATGTGACTCTTTAAAACTGACGCTTGAGAAAACTGGGTCTACCTTGGAATATTAACCCACTCCTCACCTGGACAATCCATCCCCATTGGCATTATTAAGCCCACTGCAATGTTGTATCTTCATATCATATGCCTGCAATCCTAGACTCCTCCTCAATAACTTGGCATTTTGCTTACTGATCCTATTAAGCCATGTTAAATGGTTATGATCTGTCAGTACAATGAATTTTCGCCCATAACATTAGGGCTGCAGCTTTTGCAATGCCCACCCTATGGCTAAACACTCTTTCTCCATGGCTTCGTAACACTCTTCTCTCAGTTTGAGTCAATGGCCATACCACTGGGTACTCTTCTCCTTCTGTGGGAACTTGAATAAGTACAGCCACCACTGCATAATTTGAAGTATCCACCTGTATAATAAGTTCTTTATTTTAATCTGGGCTGGCTAGCCCAGGGGGTCCTCCCAAAATCTCCTTAAGTTTATGAAATGCCTGTTCACAATCTATGGTCCACACTACATTGTCTGGTTTATTCTTCATAGTTAGGTCAGTAAGGAGTGCAGCTATGGTACTGTAATTGAGCACACATTTCTTATAGTACCCCGCTGTCCCTAGAAATCCTCTCACTTGTTTGTTAGTTACAGGAACTGGCCACTGTTGAATAATCTTGACAGGTTCTGGCATAATTTTACCACTTCCCACTCTGTGTTCTAAGTAAGAGACCTCAGCCATACCCACTTGACATTTACTGGGTTTAATGGTTAATCCTGCCCTACTTAATCTTGCTCTACTTAATCCATCTAAGACACATCTCACATATTGATCTGCAAATGCCCACAGCATAGTCTTCAATGTCGAGTTTAACCTCTCCACAATACCATTAATCTGGGGATGGTAGTGGGTGGTCTTTAGATGTTTCATCCATCAATGCTTCCACAGACAAGTCAGCAAGTCTAACATGAAGTTGGCACCTTGATCAGTCAGTATTTCCTGTGGCAAACATACTCTGCTAAAGTTTTCTAGAAAAGCTTTTGCCACCTTCTGCCTCAATAGAGGACAGATCCAACACCTCAGGATATCTGGTAGCATAGTCTGCTACCACCAAGATGTATTTCTTTCCTGTAGAACTTGGAGTACTCAGGGGTCCCACAATATCCACAGCCACTCTCTGAAATGGCTATTTGATAACAAGCAAAGACATTAATGGAGCCTTAGCCTTGTCCCCTGCTTGAGCAACTTTTTGGCATTGTTCACAAGTCATACATTATTGCACCACCTCCCTTGCAATCCCAGGCCAATAGAAATTTTGCATAATATCTCTCTTAGTATGTCTTATGCCCATATGACCTGAGAAAGGAACGTAATGTGCTATGGCTCTCCACAGCTTTGAACCAGATTTCTGTGACTGCAGAAATGTCAGCATCTTCCAGGGTTAAGAATGCTTGCAATAAGTGCAGTTTCATATGTTCACTGATCTACAGTGCAACATAACAGGACTAAGTCAGAAGCTATCACTAAGATCACCACCTTTTATGACAAATAAAGACATTACTTTATCTATGCTTAAATGACTTTTGAATATAATCAGAACACTTTAATTCAGCAAAAACTGTTGGATGCACTGAAATATAGCTACAACCTAATAAGTGCCAAGTAGTTAACCCCTCTAATGACTGAATGGTCCAGAATACTATGGCATGAATATGATACAGTTAGTTGATGACTCTATATAAACTATGTGATAAGATCTACTATTTGGAAATATTAAATGAAGTAGAAACACTTATCTGTAAGCATACATGTTTGGATATATTTAAAATACTAATAGTAACCAAAAAGTACAGATTTCAAATTCTTGTTGTGTTTCAAAGAAATGTGAAAGTCTTATTGATCCATTGACTATTTTAATTATATCAGTATTTTAGGGACTTCTGGCATATTCAGGTTAATTTTTATACTCCTTATCCATCAATGTTTTATCAAATTATCATCTTTTATAAATAACTTGGATGACCTATTACCTAAGATGGATATCATTCAGTGTGATAGTGTTTATCACTGTGCTATAACTGATGTTATATATCTTAACACTGGCACAGTACACTCTCTGGGGCTACAAACTTCTTATCATAACAATGAAATGATGATATTTGTCTCATCATTTCTTTTTGGTTAAGGCCAGTTTATTTAAAGACATGGGGAGGAGTAATGAGTGCTCCCTTTACATTAGCACATATAAATTTATTTATTTTTCTTTTAATTTTTCTTTGTTCACCATGTGATTGGGCATTTTAAAAACCACTTCAGCCATGACCCCAGACACAAAGAACATTAACAAATTAACAAGCTCAACATCTTAACCATGCATTTTCATTTTAAGTTAGCACTTCAGTAAGCATGCTACGCAGATTGACATTATGTTAAACATTTACAATTCAGTGTTCAGAGCTTGTTGTTTTATGTAAAACACTATTATAAACATCAGAAACTAATTAAAAAAGAAAGACAATTGTAAAGACATATACATATGTAGATCAAGGAGAGTTTATTCTTCTGGGCAACATCATCTTTCATTAGCCAGTCAAGTTGGGAGTAGGCTTAACAGGAAAAGACTCACTAACTGGATCCATGAACAGTTGCAGCTGTCCTTTAGATGCACAAGCAATGCTCCACAGTATTCCTTACACTGATTGATTTTTCCTAATTTTTGGGTGGTGATGCTTGCAGTTGAAGGTGACTATCTAGGAGAAACTTCTTTAACAGATAGATTGGCTAGACATGGGGATTTTAAAGAGTAAGCAAGTTGTTTTTTTGGAAAAAGAAAGGAATTGAGAGAGAAAGTAGCATGTTGTTCAGTGACAATTTGTTTTTTGGAGGGAAAGAGAATATTTAGCAATGGATTTTGAATAAGAGCTTAGGTGACAGGAGAATAGCTCTTGCTGCAGTGGGTAAGCTATTTGTCTTTTGCACAGAAAAGTAGTCATGTTCTATCTGAGGATACAGATTTATAATTTTACAAATCCCATAATTTATTATTTATTCATTATTATTTATCAAATTGCTTTAAGAGCTCCTTATTTGTAAACATGATTTTTTTTTTAAATAGTTGAATACTCCTGTTTAATTGATAAGTTTTTGCTGGTAAGGTAGACCTATATCACTTTTATTATTTATTTCAAACATAAACAATGACATATGAAATTTGAAATTTACAAAATTCTGAATTAGGATTTAGAACTATATATAGAAATGTATCAACTAGAAAGTAAAGTTTATAAGAATTATACTGTTTCAGTAATTAAGTTCATAATAGAAGCTATCATCTTTTGCACACTTCAGTTGGCCTGCATTTTTTTTAAACTGATGAGAACTAGGAGACTTTCCATGAAGAAAGAACACATTTTATCAGAGATTAAAATAATTATCTCTGTCATTCTAAGTAGAGATTATGAAAAACAAATATTACCTCAATCATACTGGTTAGCATACAAAACAAATAAACAGGAAATTGTAAATTCTAATAATAACCGATGGGGTGCTTTTAATAGAAACATATGGTGCATGCTAATAAAACTTGACTACCTTATATTTCAAATATAGTGATCTTCAGGCTGACTTACATCTGATTGAGTCCTGTTATGTTGAACAGCAGATCAGCAAACATATGTGGTCTAATGTCCTTCTTGAAGATCATCCAAGATATCGGCAACAGATCCTTGACAGTAACCTCATAAAAGATGGTAAGGTGTCACCAGAGAGTCTGCACATGTTTAGGTTAAGGAAGACATTTGCAGCTACTGCTAGTGAGCTGCTTGTTGGTGTAGTGGAACTCTTAGCAGACTATGGAAGCTTGTGTCAGTAGTTCAGAATCTGCAAAGCTATTTTTTTCATTTCTGCCAATAAACTGAGTCATGAACCTATATATAAAATGATCTTGGTTCTAAGATTGAGTATCTGGTATAGTATTACAAATAAATAACACACTAGATAAACATAATCAATTGATGGGCCTAAAAACTGTCCAGGGAATTAATTAACTAATGTGCACACATCATGCGAAGACTACACATTCATTCATCTTAGCATGATGAGCAGCAGTGCTCATTGAATGTACAAACCGATAAACAACACTTTATGTTGAGCAGTACCTGTTCATGACCAGAACACCTGCTAGCAGCCACACTGAGGTACAGACATGTTTGACACATTATAAAGAGCAAGTTGTAAATATGTTTAACCTCAGTAAGTGTGCATGCATGGATGGCACAATCAAAGGCATGGGCAAATTAAACTAAATGAAGTTAGAGGGAGGGGGAGCTTAAAAAGGAAAGTTAAGTTACATATCACTAGTTTGCTGTACAAATACCAGTAATTATAATTATTGATCTATTAAGTAGTAATCGTGGCCAATCAGAGACTAATGTATGCTGTAAAAGAAAGTAAATATTGACCAAAGGAGATGAGAAGGACATAGCTACATTGTAATAAGGTGATTGGATGTATAAATACATATTTAATGTTGAGAGGTGAGTTAACCGTCACTAAGGAAAGGAGATACAGTATAGGACATTGCATATACTGCAGGTAGTGCACATTTCTGCAACTACGTTGACATTGTCATGTATCGCGTGAAAGTTGTTGTTCTTCTTCTTTCGACTTTTCCCGGTTAGGGGTCGCTACAGTAGAACTCCGGTCCGCTAATGATTGGCAGTAGATTTTTACGGTGCTGAGGTGTCAACCCGATGCCCAACCTTCAACTAAGGCACATCCATTCACGCATGTCTTTCGAATGCTAGGAATAATTTATATATACATGGCTGATATCCAAACATACGCACAGGTTAAAGTAATTTAAACCTTTCCATGCCTTATATATATATATCTATATATATATATATATATATATATATATATATATATATATATATATATATATATATATATATATCTATATATATATATATATATATATATATATATATATATATATATAAAGGAAATGATAATGAAGTTGTAAAGCCAATGTACAGACGTGTACAATGGGGACATAACTGAGAAGAATCATGTACATCTCTAAAATAATTTATTTAATAATATTACATGTAGAAGCAATTATTTGGGTAGCAACCTGTAAATTGTGAATGGTGAAAATTGTGACTGATCATACATGCCATGTACTTCTATTATGCAATCCATAAGGATCTCACATGTACAGAACTGTCACTGTGACCAACTTATCAAGAAAATAGTGCGTTGCTATCCATACTTAAAGTTCTCAAAGCATAACAGATGCAAGGCGTACATAGTTGCAAAATGAGGTAAATGGTCATGTGCCATATATTAACATGCACATTAATCAATGCAAAACTGCTGTGTAGTCACTCCTGTGACAACTGTGTTGTGTGTGTAGGAATGTCAGTATACCTGTATGTATATGATGCATGTTTGTGTGATAGAAAGGCAATAAATGGATATGTATGTAGTCCACAGAAGACTTAGCACAAAAAAATTACATGCCAGCAGAATTGGATAATGACTTAAAACACAGGAAATCAGTCACCTGCCATTTTAAAATTATTTGAGTATAATGTATTTTTGTCAGTGTTTGTGTCTTTCGGCTTTTCCCGGTTAGGGGTTGCCACAGCGGAACTCTGGTCCGCTAATGATTAGAGTAGAGTTTTACGTGCTGGCTTGCCGGACCTAACGCACAACCTTCAATGAAGAAAGGCCCATTCACGCATGTCGCCACACAGAAGATGCTCTAACTGAGAATCGAATGGGCAACGTCTAACTGTGAGGTGACAATGCTACTGCAGCACCACCACCGCAGTATTCTTGTCAGTGTAATCATTCATATTATGTGTATCCTACCTGTTGCAAATGCCACACTTTAGATGGCGAAATACAAGTCTATCAAAGTACACCTTTGGATGCAGTATAGCATCATGCTAGACATCTTATTTTTCCCTGAAATGAGCCTTGTTGAACATATCAGTAATACCTGTATGAAAGTACTTTAATATAAATCACGAATGTATACCAGCCTGTAACAATTATCTTCACACGTATGTCACTAATCGCATTGCATAAACATTGTCAGAGGCAAGATTCAGGGGCTAATTCTATTAACTCTTCAAAAAGAAGAACGAATGAGAAAAAAACTATCTCATAACATTGCTTACTTAAATGCTTTGTTCTAAATGTCATTCGTTTGCTACATTATTATATTGGGCATGCTCATAAGGAAATAGACCAATGAATGCATTAATACCATGTACGCACCACAAAACCACAAGGAAGTATAATAACACAGTCCTAATCACACTTTAGGGCTACTTTACACTATTAAATAAGAAGTGATGAACAAGTCATCCTTGCCTTTAATCACTAAATTGTGAACAAAATAATAAAAGGCATATGTGAATGTTTCCATGACGTCATGCACTAAATAGCATTCACTTTGTGGAAGAGAACCATGCCTGTAAGCATTCTCTGACATACTCAGTAGTTACACCTTTCCAGACCTGAACACATGTCTCAGATCATACTTCACAATGCTATATATCAGCCACTGACACCACAGAAAGAAGCATGTCAGCTGTGTCATGAAGCACACACTTGAATGCACTACAAAAGTAGTGTGTTGAAATGGTTATGACTCCCCTAAAATGGAGTCTGAGGCCTCAAAATGGGTGCTTCTTTGTTTGCTATATCACCACTGTTAGTTGAAGTCACCCTTGTCTTTTATTATTGACTGCAGACATACAATATCAGATTCAAACCTCTACCCATCAAGCTCAATGCTCTAGAGAACTGTGCATTATCTACTTGTACAACAAAAAACTTTAAAGTACAGGTATCTGACAGGACACACGTCAAGGTCCATAATAATCAATGTTCTGAATGCTTATGTATCCCCTAAAATATCTTTTGAGGATTTAAAATGCTTAAGACTTGTTATGCTTCATAAAACTGTGTTTATTTACATTGGCACATTTGAACAACTGCTTATTTAACTCCACATACTATAGAAGTCAATATCAACAGCATGTGCCGCAGGAGAAGTCTTACCACAAGTGTCACAGTACAACTAAATGAATGGAAAGAAATCATCAGAGTGTGTTGAAAGGCCTATGCTAAACTTAAAAGGGATGGAATGAGTTTGGTTGAATTTTGCATAAGACATTGTTTCATGTCACTACAGTCACATTTTGTTGGCTTGTGCTACATTTAAACAGCTGCGTATATAAGACTACAAACTATAGAACTGTGTTAACCACACACACCACAAAGTCTTACAAGTATGAGACAGAAGACATGATATCATTATTGTGTTGTAAGACATATATGTGTGGCTTAAAGTCAGTGAAACTGTAGTATAAGTTATCTCCCTCTGTCAATATCTTGCCTGAATGGTGGCATATACAGCACGTATGTTGGACAATCCAATCCAGTCTTTCTCCTGTGACTGCAGTAACACACACTCATGATATTTAGAAAATGATAGATTCCAACATGTCGCTAAGACCAGAAGCTACAGAGCATAGAAACAGTCTGCATTGCCACAGGAGAAGTCTTACTATAAAGGTGAGATAAAGGATATTTCAATAGATGGCCTTGGCAGTGTTTAGCAAAACAGATATCTGGACTAAAAGGGACTGAAAGAATGAATCTACATGTCAGATCCCTGGTTGAAGCCATTCCTACCTAGTTTTAAAATCACACAAGCACTGAGACAAGTGGGTCATTGCAGAATTTGAAAAGCTCCTTATTTAAGTACAGAAGCTATAATACATTGTATCAACCACCAGTGCCACAGGAGAAGTCTGACCACAGATGAGATATATCAAATTTGAAAGGATTATATCATAATTGTTTTGCAAAGAAGATGTATGTTCTAAAAGTGTCTGAAAGTAATGGGTCAGCTCTTTCTCAGTGCAAATCTACTCATCTGATCTGTGGTTGAAATCATTCATGCCTAGTTCTACTATCACAGAAGCACTGATACAAGTGAGTCATTACTGAATTCAAAAACCTACCTATCTAACTACGCAGTCTAGAGTACATTGTATGAAGCATGCACACTACTTTAAGTGTGAGACAGAGCACATTTGAAAGAATGATATCATTAAAGTGTTGCAGAGGAGTTGATTGGGCTAAAAGGGAAAGGAATTGATGGGGGACCCTCTCCTGCTATAACAAATTTCTCCCGAGTGGAACTGTTGTTGAAGTCATTCCTTCCTAGTTGTATGAACACCCAGCACACTCATAATAATCATTTAATGCTGGATTGCAACACCTATCTAAATACACAATGTAGAGGGCACTGGATAAACAGTGAGCACCACAGGAGATGTCTGACTTTACATGTGAAATATGTAACATTTGAAAAGATAACCTCATCAGTGTGTTGCAGAAAACATGGTGTGCATTACATGTTTGTGTAAATAGGAAAATGTGTCTTGACAAGCAGACAAAACAACACTGTGTTTATCACAAGTAATTGCATACTGTTCAGATAAATTATATATCCTTTTATTCACAGACATTGAGTTAGTGTGAGGGACATATAGTGGTTTCACACTATGGTGTATTGACCATGTCAGTGATGGAGGATAATTACAGTTGTCATACAGATGTACAACAGCCAAGCATTCTTGACAGCTCAGATCAGAATCATTGTATGCAAGTCTTCATTAGTTGGTGTGCCATTGTGAATATTCTATAACGTGTGTTCAATTTGCAATGTAAATGCAAAATATACATGTCAAAAACATAATAGGACACTACTTAATATTACTCTGCTAGTATGTGTGCAAAGGTTCCACATCATTGTACATCGGTTTCAAGTATAATGTGTTGAAATACAAACATAATTTAGACTATGTAGTGCTTAGATAGCATCATGGTGAACTCATTGTATCCTGACAACTAGTCAATAAAGCATACACAAGTGATAGAAGAAACAGGCATTTATTTATTTATGTATTTATTTGTCAAAATAGCTTCAAGAAGCACAACACTAACAAGCTCATTTGCATGATTGATGGCAAAACCGTAGTGCATGCATATTTAATATTTTAGAGTGGAAGCTGACAGATGCCTATGGTTTTCTATGCCAAGCTTCATGCAATTATGAAGTGCAGACATAAGGGACCAAGTAAGGCACTGCCAGTGGAATAACATACGTATCCATAATTTCACACACAAAATCTAGTCAGATATGGTAATGTCCTTAATCTTGCACCTAATGCTGGTTTCAAACACTTGCCAATATGCATCAGTGGTCTACAGATTTGATCAGTGGCTGATTACACCACAGAGAAAGGCAAATGTCATGTACTAGAACATACATATTAGAAAAGACATTGAAAACAGTATGAAGCAAAGGAATTTGTATGCATCATACTATATAAAAGTAATGACTCTTGAAACATCCCATATGGTGTACATTTATCCCTACAGCATGCACACAATATGATAATAACTGTCTTCTCATAACTCTACTAGTCTTTTTTTCTTCAACACAGTGAGGCTAAGCACGGCTAAGCATAGTAGCATGAGAGGCAGCAGACTAATGTGGCAGAAGAAAAAACTCACCATTATTTTGCCATAAGTCATGGACAGTCATTGACTGTCAGTTACCATTGGTGCTCGATGCTAGGCATAGCATTAATGCTGAGGACAAAAACTGATGACACAAAAGGGGGGCATA
Source organism: Protopterus annectens (assembly GCF_019279795.1). Taxonomy (NCBI): domain Eukaryota; kingdom Metazoa; phylum Chordata; order Ceratodontiformes; family Protopteridae; genus Protopterus; species Protopterus annectens. Next base: position 1,988,190,981 of record NC_056735.1, read on the forward strand.
GAGATAGGGAGAGGAAGAAAGAGTGAGAGATTAAAGTAGTGAGCGCCATTACTGAACATATATGTTGTGTTTTAATGACAAGCATTGCAAATGCTGATAAAAAAAGTGAAAGTTTTTCCATGGACCATTTCTGGCTATGTATGTTGAATGGTATTTTATTTTTTGACAAGATTAAACATGTGAAAAGGGGTTCACAGAACAGTGTTGAAAATAGGGGTAAGTAGAGGGTAGGACTCTGGAGTGTCTGACACACACGACACACACAGGCTTAGTGGAGAGCTATGTATAGGGCATATTTATATTATTGTTATTATTTATTATTTATTATTATTATTATTTGTATGAGAGAGGTGAACATTTTATTTTTATTGTAGATTGAGGAATGTTAGGAATAAGAAACTTAGGTAGGTAGGGTAGGCTAAGTAACAGGTGTAGACATATAGGACATACAAGACAAACAGAAATGGTGATGGACACAAAAGGTAGGGAAACACCATGATTTGGGATTGGTTTGAGGCATCAAAGGTGCATCCACATCCAGCATGAGTACAGTGAAATCCGTCATCACTGTATCCTGTCACACACACATGGGCCAGTACTGGACTGGGAACTGACTTTGCTATTCAATGCAAGACTTTCTCAATTCAGTCAATTTGGCACTAAGGCCCCTCTCCATAATGTCCACCACTAGCCCTGTCAGCTCCTGATGGATTACAAAATTGCCACCTCCACTGGTACTACTCCTGGTGGGAATCATTGCACCAGCCCCCATGGCAGAGATACCTTATGCAGATGGGGCAAGTAGATCAGGACTTGTGAAGGCAACACTGACAGGTTGTGACCCAGATGTGCTGGATGTCTGTGCTGCCAGTGGTGGTGCCACCATAGCTACCAGTGGAGGTATGGCAGTTGGATCCCCAGTAGTCATTCTAGCTCCTCATGCTGATGGTCATTTGTGTTGCAGCTGGAATAATTCCAACAAAGAAAAAAGAGAGAGAGATAGGGTGGATGAGAGGAAACATATAAAATACCATCAATTCCATGCCATTTAATATTTTAAAATGTATTCACATTTATATATATATATATATATATATATATATATATATATATATATATACAAACGGTAACCTGTGGCATGTCCAGATATGAATTTGAACTCACACATGTATATAAAAGCACATCAATCTCATTGTTATTATACACATCAAAAAAATAGTTAGGTGCCCAAAGCATGTATGATATATATCCATCCCAATTAAAGGCATCCGTTTACAAAGAGGGAAAGTTTAATGTTCATTAATGATGGCAGAAAATGTATTTTATATATTATTTTGTAATAAAAGTTAACTGCTGCTGTTTGGAATTGAACCCACACATATATTGCCTAACACAAAGATCAAGAGATATTTGAGCAGGCATGAATGCTTGATATATAGGTAAGGTATGTGTACTCAGTTGTGTGTGTCTCAAGTTGATGACATCAAATTTGAGAAAAATAACTATGTTTCTGATGTATTATAATTTTGCTTGCATTCATGCCTGAGACATATTTACTTCATGCCTCTCTGTGGTTTGACAATTATTTCTGATGCCTCTCTCCATTCTGAGCTATCTCTTCAGGAGCTGTACAGTACAAAAATAATGCATGACTTGACAATCCATAATATTGTACTGGTGATGAATCAGTATGCTCACACAACTCAGGAGTGTCAGCATTGGCTCAGGAGCTCCTGCTTGTACATTTTCATGTCACTATAATGGTGATGCTGTTGTGTAGAATGCCAATTACATTGGTAACAGCCTTGAGCAAGCTATTCCAGCTGAGACCTGGTATAGTCCTCCTGCAGAAGCCTATGGCTGTAGCATTTTACAAAAAGGGTAGCAAAAATCCTGGACTCCTCTTGATACCACCTTTGGGCTCTAGATCAAACACAACCCTCACTATCCCCTGCCATGTCTTTTGAAGGATATCTGAAAATATGGCAGGGAATTGGTGCACAACTGAGATCTTGTGTATACCAGTTTGTGGGCAAAGACAGAAAAGCTTGCCAACTGGATTTGCATTGTAGAAGGCACAGAAATGGCCTGAGAAGTTGGATATGATTGCTTCAAATGATACTGGAGATGTCAAATATGGCAATGAGATTTGGCCATGTGTGATGCTCAGTGTATTTACACATATTCCACTGTGAATTTGTCAAGCACTTTTTACGACTAATGTCTGATTTACATTTGAAATGATATATTGGTAGCTCTGGCCATGCTTTCTTGTATAATGGATGCTAATCATACATAATACATTTTGTGACTGACAGATATGACATGACATTTTCAATTATGTTAATAATGACTGCTGAATAGATACATTTATATAAATTGTGACATAATGTTTGAGAGGACATGCAGTTCACAGACTGAGAATGACAGCACCTGGCAATTGAATCCATGACAAAAATAATGCTGCACTGCAATATTCTGTTCAACTATTAATACCACAGGGGAAGTAACATTTTCAGACTGTAAGTTGAATTGTAAGAATTTGAACAGGACTGGAGAAGACATAATTCTGACTAGCCTTAATGTTTACTCACATCTTACTGCATTAACATGTTGAGCCACAGATAAAGTTATATTCTCCTAATTAATATAAACATTTTCCTAATTAGTATAAACAGCAGAAGTCTGTTAAACAAAATACATGAACTACATTGCATGCTACCCTATCCATGTACACTCCAGACATTGCTGTCCTTACTGAAACCTGGCTTAAACCCTGTATGAGCAATAGTGAACTCATACCCCCTGGTTACAACATCCTTAGACAAGACAGGGCAACAAAACAAGGTGGAGGTGTAGCAATTATATACAAGGACCGTGTCAACATTGAAGAACTACAAGTAAATACCCCAGACCTAAAAAATAGTGAACTATTAGCCTCAAGACTAAAAATCAATAACAATAAATATGTAGTCTTACAAGTAGTATATATCCCACCCAACAACAACCCCACCACTATAGAAAACCTGCTTTTATGGACATCAACTACATTCAGCCAAGAAAAAAATACCAGGAGACTTTAACTCTGATTGGCAAACCTATTCCCCTGAAAACCCCTCCAATTACATAAATTTACATAGTTTCACTCAACTGTTATGCCCATTAGAATTGACAAAAATAGCATAAAAAATAGATTCTCGACTGGATCTTAACAAACAAGCCCTCATTAATCCATCACTCAGGCCATCTACCAGACAGTCTAAGTGATCACCTACTAACCTACTTTCTAAGGCACCATAGCTCACACGCAAAAACAACTACAAACAAATATGTAACCCCAAAAATTTCTTTGCAGACACTTTCAAACTGCTCCTCCAAAACTGTAACTGGTCCCCATTAAAATACCTACTGTTAGATGCAGCAGTTGAATACTTCAACAGCAAATTCCTAGATATAAGGAATGCATGGATCATGGAAACCTGGGATGCAAAAAAAAACACTGCTTCCATGGGACCATACAGGATATGTAGGATCATCATGGAGCTCATAAACAAAGACATTGGGCAGCAATTAGAGACCCCAAAAAGTATCTCACAAGAGGATCATCGGGTTTCAAACAGATGCATATAACTGCTCAGTAAAAAACTCCAGCACCTATATACTAAACACTTTGGTCCCTATCAGACATATGAGATCTAAAACAAATTACTGTCCATGGCTCACAAAGGAAACCAAACAGCTACTAAAACAGAGAGACAAATTTGGCACCAACATCAGGCAAACAAAACCCAAATCTCCCTTGATAAATACCATAAATACCAGAGAGAGATTGGCATTGTCTATCTTGTCTTAGACCTAGCAAGAACAATCCACTCATCTGCATTTGCCTTGCTCTGTAAATAAGTTATTTAGGGCATATTATCTTTTATAGATAAGAATATACTAAAGATTAGTTTAGATGTTTTCTGTATTTCTTTGAGACTGTCCTGCAATTTTTAAAATATTTCCCGTGATTCTGAACTCTGAAGTTACTGTGCTGTTTGAGTATTGTCTTGTTCTTTTATCATTCATTATTAAATATATTTAAACCCATCTTTGTCATGGATATTTGTGAGACATATTTAAGCTCTTAAAGTACTTGCATATGTATTTGGTGGCACTGTACAGGCCACTCCTAAATAGCCTTGGTCACACTAACCATTTGGATAATAGTAACATTACACAGTAAGATCGGACACCCTTTGGTAAGGGCATTTAAAGTAGTTGATAAGTAGTGGCTGGTGGCAGCTGGTACTAACTTATAGTCTGGGCAGAAGGGGGCATAGCTAGTAAACCTGTGCCAGCCTTTCCCAGATGTGTTTGTATATAAACCAAATCTCAAAGTGTGTGTCAGCTACTTGGGCAGGGACATGCACTGGTTGGACAGAGAGGGTGTTGGAGATCTTAGGTTGGCCACTACGCTGAGATCTTAACCCTATAGCTATGCCAGTGGGGAGTCTTATTAGGGATCTGGAGAAAGAGGGAGAAGCTAGCCACAGACTGACTGTGATCTCTGTGTGCTCTTAAGGGAAATTGTACTTTACTGTGTGTGCACTTGTCATTCTCCCAATGTGTACTTCCCTCACTGGTACAAGTGGTATGGATTAGCGTTCCTTGATTACTGGACCACAGCAAAGGCATCACATGTATGCTGTGTTGTTTCAATTTAGTTCTCCCAGGCATTTCTGAAAGCACTCCTGTATTTCTTAAGAGAAAATTTCTTGCTTCATCCTTTAATATTTCAAGTAGAGAAAGCCCACTTTCTTCTTTGAGAACTTCAGCTTGCAAACTACCTTGAGGATTTTCTGTTTCCAACCATGACTTCAGGACATCAGTATGGTAAATTTACTGTATTATTATCTTTCCTGGTGGTGTAACATAATTAATACACTCATTCTTTCCATTACACAAATGTTCTCTGTCATTTGTCTTGAAAAGTTTTTTTTTCTAAGGGACACTTTGACTGTAACCTGATCCCAAGGGTTAAATTCTCTAGTTGGCATTTTTATTTCAGACTCAAGTGTTTATATTTTACTGGGCTTTCTGCATACACTTCCTTACTGTGTCTTGAAAATCAGCATAATGTTCTATCAGACTTTTCTGAATTGTTTCTTTTTCTCTATTTGCATTCCCTTAACAATGTCAAGCAACCATCTAGGATGTTTGCAGTTTACAAATTCACACAGGGTAAATGCAGTTGAACGCTGGAATTTGTGACAGTTTTCTAACTGCAAACACTAAGTAGCTTAATTACTGATCTCTCTTTCTCTTTTGTTTGTGTCCAGTAACTTTCCTTAGTATGGATTTCAGTATTTTCATCATTATTCCCATTTTTTCTACATGGGGCCAGGGCCTATTAGTGCTTTTTCCTAATCCATCAGTCTGTGGTTTGTATACTGATTGCTTTATCAATTATGCTTTAAAGCACTGACATACCTGATTCGGTACACTTTACATAAGGGAGAAGCTTGGTCAGTATTTTCATATTACATATTTTGGCAAATAACTATACCAATTCTCTGGTGTTAGCCTTAGTAATAGCTTCATATAATGGTACCACCCTTGTGAATTTGTTAGCATAGTCTGTTATATGGTAGTATGTACCTATGCCTATTGCTGGATTTTGTAATGGCAGCACAATGCCCATGGAAATATAATGAAATACTAGTCTTCTGATAAGCATTACCATCAACAGACTTCTGTATCCAAAATAGGGTGCAGTTTTTTAACATTCAGGACAAGTACAGATGTTATCTATCTTTATCTTTTTATTTATGTCTGGCCAGTAACATCTGGCTAATACCATTGCCTTACTCTTTCTATCCTCAGGCAGACTCCTAACACATGACTATGTGCTAGTTTTATTACTAGTGTTCTGTTAGGTGTTGATATTAGCAACTAATGTAGGATTTGATCTTGCCTTTACATAGCCTATATAAACAACATCTTTTTTTTACTTCAACCAGGGGTAAATATTTGTGATAACATCTTGCTAACTATCTTTTTCTGCAGGCTTGATTAGACTGACTCCTGCCCTACTTAAAGTATTGTCACAGTGTGCTTTTTTTAAAGTTTAAGTGGTTTATCCATAAGTCCACTAACTCAGGGTTACTTTCTTCAGTATCTTGCATTGAGGAGGAAGGTGTGGCCTCCTCCTCTGAAATACTTGTACTGAAGACTCTTCTGTTTTCCCTTGCAAAGGTAGTTCTAATAAAAACAAATCAACTTCTGCTTATAGTCCATCTTCAGACCATTCATTTTTTAAATCTGGTTCATTAACTATTAAAGTCACAAAGATTATACAATTACAAAAAAAAAATTACACAAAGGTAGCAACTTTACAGAGTTCTCCAACTATAGACTCATAGCCATCTTATCTACCCTATCTGAAGTCTTCAAAAAGTGCATCCATTGCCAACTTTTAAACATAACCTCTTATCTAACACGCAGCATGGATCCTGCCCCAATTACAGCACCACAACCACCCTTCTACATTTTACCAACACTATCAACCAATACAGAAATAATGGGAACATGATATCCTTCATTTTCTTTGACCTATCCAAAGCATTTGATACTGTCTCCCATCAGAAATTTCTTGATGAGCTGTCCACTTTAAATCTTAGCCACTCATCACTATTGTGTATGCTCATTTACCTAACCGTCCATCAACAAGCTGTCAAATAGCAACAACTCTCATCCCTTCTACCTGTTAACATAGGGGGTCCCCAAGGATCAAGCCTAGGTCCTTTTCTTTTCAGTATTTTCACCAACAGACTACACACATCTTTGCCTCTTGCCTCCATCATTTAATATTCAGATGGCTCAGCCATTATCTGTGTCACCCTTTCCATAAATCAACTTCAAGATATAACACAACAGTCCTTCTCTGCTGTTGAATATTGGTTGTCTAACTCCCACCTAATTCTTATCCCATCCAAGACCAAACTGATGCTCTTTCACCCCAGCAAATCACAAGATCCACTTACTCCTTTCCAAATTTATTCATCCAAGTCTGCATAGCAGCCATTTCACATGTTAAGTTATTAGGAGTTCTAATAGACAACAATTTGAAATTCAACATCCACATATCTCAGTCAATCAAAAAGACACATTTTAAACTTGGTTCTCTATATAGAATCAAACCTTACCTTACTAACACTATGAGACAGGCACTTGCTAGAACTCTATATTCCCCACACTGCTATATGCCTCCCCTATTCTCACTAACTTAAGGAAAACAGATGTAGCCAAGCTTGAATCTTGCTGCAATAAAATAGCAAAATTTGCTACTAATTCTCCACATAGGTCTCACCACTGCTCCTCCCTCCAGCAACTTGGCTGGTTAAAACTTCCCAATTACATACTGTAAGCTACAATCTCTACCACCTATAAAATGGTACACAAACCCGAAAAGACCCCAGCGTTCCAATTTCTTCTTCAACCTCATATCAATGCACATGAACTGAACTGTGTCCTCAAATAAATCCTTGCTACTGGTCTCTAAATCCAACAATAATGCCAGTGACTCCCTTTACTCTAACTTCATCTCCAAAATATGGAATATCATACCAAAACACATTATAACTACTGCTATCCCAATACAGTTAAAAACACTAACAAGAATCCACCTCAATATCAACTGGCTCTGTCCTTTTACTGATCCAGGTTAAACCCTACTCCCCCATCCTCTACCACAACCATATAGTCTTCCCTATATAGATTATTACACTATGTTGCTCACCATTCTAGTTTTCTAATAACAATGCTAACACTTTTCTTTTGACTAGCTAATGTTCTATACTCCACACAGTGTATTGTTTCCAAATATTTATTTAGTTGATTTTCTACCAACTTGTATATATTTAGTTCAGTTCTAATGTATGTTGTTTGTTTGTCTTTTCCCGGTTAGGGGTCACCACAGCTGAATTCCGGTCTGCTAATGATTGGCAGTAGATTTTTTATGGTGCCAAGTTGCCAGCCCGAAGCCCAACATTCAGTGAAGGCACGCCCATTCACGCATATCTTTTGGAGGCCACTTGACCATGGGGAGGACATGCAAACTCCACACAGAAGGCACTCCAGCCATGAATCGAACAGGAAAACCTCTTGCTGTGAGGCAACAATGCTACAGCTGTACCACTGCGGCTTTCAGTTCTAATGTATGTAACTCAAGTTAATTTTGTGGTACGTGTAAATAATTTGTTCATTTTAGTTAATTGTCTCTGGTGTTTTTCCCCTGGGACTCCATTGAAATAATCCTCTGACCCAGTCAGACTATCCTAGTAAACACATGCTAACTAAATAAATAAATAAATGACCTGGGCATTGCTTTCTAGTTCCTGTTCTCTTATTTTGACAAGCAAACATTTTAAAACCTATCTACTACTAAAATTTCCAACATTTTCACTTTACTGTTGCTATCAAGTTCAAAGCAAAGGTTTGAGATGTGATTTAAATAATTCATCTGTGGGTTTTCATTTCATCTCTAATAAAAGTCCATTTATGTATGTTTCCATTGCTTCTCCTGCCAGCTCCAGTGACAAGAATTTTGCCAAGTCTGCTCAGTTCCAGTTCTTTGCAGCAGCAAAAATTCACACATAAAATAAGATTCCTGGTCATCATCTCTGCTTAGTGTCTTCAGAACTGGCATACTCTTGTGGTTGGCAGCTACAGTGG
>NC_056735.1:1988204698-1988262198 GCF_019279795.1 Protopterus annectens
TCAAGTGAATGGAATCTATATATATATATATATATATATATATATATATATATATATATGTATAGATACACTAGAATATCTCGATGTACTGAAATGTTGAAATTCAGTACATCAAGACTGAATAGTGGAAAGTGCAGTTAACCGAAACTACATTATGCCAAATCCACAAATGTTGAATCCGCTGCTATCGTGGTGTCACATTCGTGATGTGTGGTGCGGTTTGTGGATTTATCTGGGGTTTCAGGTAAGTGTTGTGTGTTTGAGGATAATGGGTAGGGATTTTAGTGTGTGAGTGTGTGTGGTGGTGTTTGTTGTATGTTTGTGTGTTTAGTGTGACCATGGAGATAGAATATATAAGTAAGGGGGTGTGGGTGTACAGGGGGGCTTGCCCCCCTGCTTATAGGTAGGTTAAGTGTGTTTGTGTGTGTTGTTTTGTTTGTCTAGTTAGGTAGGTGTATGTGTGTGTGTGATTATGTCCTGGTCTGTGTGTGAATGGTCACGATTGTAGTGTTCGTTATTGTGAGTTTTCGTGTATGTGTTTTTTCAACTATTCAGTCTCGAAATACTGAAATTCGACATTTCAGTATTTCGATTGTATATGAATCTATATATATATATATATATATATATATATATATATATGTGTGTGTGTGTGTGTGTGTGTGTGTGTGTGTGTGTGTGTGTGTGTGTGTGTGTGTGTGTGTGTGTTTTAAATTGTATATCAGTGGCAGGACTAGCCACCCTGCAGTTTGAACATTTCCTCTAGATGATGGTCATTGTTGATGTGATACCTCAACCCCATATGCAAAAATAGGAAAAGAGCGATTGTGGATGGATGGATGGATAAGAAAACACATGCACAGTATATGGAAACAATATAAACACATTTCTCCCTTAGTAAATAAATATTATTTCCATAAAGGTCATTTAGAAGGAAACAAAATGGCTTTCTAATTGTCTTTATATGTCAGTTTGGAAAAGCCTACATTGGGCTACATTGAGAAAATGTTAAACTGAGAATATGCATACCCAAGCACATGCTTGTATTCATTAGCAGGTAACAGAAACTAGTCATTCTTGAGTATGTTGAAAAATTCTAACTTAGAGCAGTGATTAAGTATCCAGTTATTCAAGTGATGTTAGACCTACCCATGATTGCATGCATATTTGGGGGAAGGGGCAAAGCTGGCATTACAATACTAGCTTCACTGCATTATACTTAAAATTTAAGAGATTGTCTGTGTGATGTTCTTGTTTGTGACCTTCATGTGCAGCCACATTTGTAAACTTATCATTCCATATATAAAGTGTAAAAATATGTCCTGATTTTACAGAAAATAGTTTCATATTTTAAAGCAGATATTTTAAGCAGACATTAATGGCTTGTTAGCTGACTCTCTTGAAAAGCAACGATGCATAATCTTTGCAACTAATAGGAGGGCACTGGATATGGGTCATTGGTAGGGCAAGTTGTGAGAGACAGGTTGAAACAATCAGTGACCTGCCCTCATATCCCAGATAGTCTAAGGAGTTTTATAGCCTGTACAACCCTTGATTAGGAGGAGGAATCTCATATTTTGGCCTGTATTAGAACAGTGTCATGGTAGTGGGTGTGAAGGATGTTTACTAGAACATAGTTAATAGTCATAGTCATGCTTTTCATTGCAATTGTGGCATCAGTAGCTGGAAGCCTGCCTAGCAATTTGGATTGTTGATGGCCAGGAACTCTTTCATCCTTCCCCAGTACCATTCTCTGATTCCAAATAATATCTGTTCTTCTCATCTAGAAATCATAGGGCACTCTTTCATATGGCTTCAGGACACTTGCCAATGTGGAGTGCTGCCTGGACTGGTCTTAGAACAACAGAGGTTAGCTGGATTAAGATGAGCAATGGGAAGGTATACAGTAGGACTCAGTGATCCTAAGGGGGTTGCTAAATTTTGAGAGGAACATTAAATGTAACGTTCTTATTAACAGCATTTGAATTCTATCAGCATGGCATTGTGTGACATTCTAACCTGTCTCTTTGCATTACTGTTAAGTGTGAAAGAAAATCTGGTTGCCAGTGTGCATTTCACTAAATTCATTATATATCTTTATTCTGAAGTATTCTATCTAATGCATTTCACTGCTGTTCACAACAGTAATATACTGAAATAAAACATGCGGTGAAGGCATGCATATTTATCTAAGAATATTCAACAATTCCACATTCTTCATTCCTTAATTGTGTTTTCATATGCTTTGTCTATGATGTAATGCAGACATTTAATAACACATATAAACTAAATGAAAAAGTAAAGCACGTCAGCAAGGGAACGTTTAAAATCTCATTGTTCACAAAGACTACGAACCTAGATTATTACTGAGTACTGAAGTTAAACAGAACATATGGTGAGCAGTCTTGTAAATATCTACATGGTAGCTAAGTGAAGTAGTGATATGTCTCCAGACGATGCAACAAAGAGCAGTAATATATATTAGCCTGGCACCATACAGCCATGTAAATTAGATGAACAAAATGCTAGAGATAAAATGACATTACACAGCCTGAAAGCACTGGAGGCATAATAGCATTGTAAGTATTCAGAAATTAAAAGGAATAATGACTTCAGTGTCACACAGAGAAGAATTAAGTATTTAATGCATTAAAGTTTCTTATAATTTTCCAATTCATTAATAGATTCTAATGTAACTGATTAAGTATGATCTAATTAATAAATTATGTAATATATCTGTCTTATTAATTGGCAAGATAGCCAATGTTTATGTACTAATAGATGAGGTTTCACAAGTATTACATCCCTTAAAACACACTTCTTGACAACACTTACATGCACATACATACATGCATACATACTTAAATCCAGAACTAAATTAAAATAAAATATTTTTACTGTGTTCTAACCTGTACCATGGTAGCTAGAATGGTGGAAAGCAGGCTGATGGTTACTGGGTGGCTTTGTCAGTCAGTTATTAAATGTATACTGAAATCCGCAAAGTAATGAAGAGCAAAAGTCGAAAAAGTGATGAAATGCGTTGAAGTTCACCATTCCATCTATCTGTCCATCCATCCATCCATCCATCCATCCATCCATCCATCCATCCATCCATCCATCCATCCATTTTTTTAATTCACATGTCATAGTGAATGTGGCAGTGACAGCAAACTGAGCAGGAAAGCTGAGAATGTACTATCTTTTGTAACAGCCTCTATCTTATTCTATAGTATCCTCAGAAAATCCAAGGTAAGGTGAGAAATATGATTGCTAAAGCACATCTTAAGTTTTCTCAGAGACTATGTCTCTATAGGCCATACCTAGTAAACCACTTGGAGAGGCATACAGAGGGCATCTTCACGGGGTTTTTAAATAACTTCTCATGACTTCACTCAGCCTGGAGGAGCAGTGATGATATTCCAACTTTCTACTGGATTGCTAAGGTCCTTTCTTTTTTTTACAGACAGAAATCTCAGCTGACCTCCGAAAGCAACTCATCCTATGGCCTTTATATCCATAATCTCCACATTTTGGACACTATCAGTCCTCATAAAAATTAGTGTGGAAGTAACACAAAGTCACTAGTAGAATGAGAGCTCCAGACTGTGAGTCAGTTTATGTCCAGTATATAACCTGAAATGCTACTTATCATTTAGTCTGGTGATCCCCTCTATCTTTGCTGGGAACAAGAAACCAAGATGCTTAAACTGCTCCACCTGAGATAGCTAATCCATTCTCTCCTGCACAAAGCAATAAAACTTTTTCCAGGAGAGAACCATAAACTTGAGTTAATGATTTTCATTCCATTTGCTTAACATTCAGAAGAAGGGAAGCACTCATGTGGTCACTGGTTCACAGTCACTTGGGTCAAAAAAGAAATCATCTAAAAAGAAAAAGCTGTAATTCTTGCTTCCTAAACTAGATGCTCTCCTGACCTGTACTGTTCCTTAATATTTTGTCCATGAAAATAAGACACAAAACAAAAGTCAAGACACACTCTCAGTTGAGTTCTATGTTCATTTTAAACATGCCTGAGTTAACATATGGACTTAAATTTCACACATTAAATACAGGTGTCAAAGATATTCTGTTAAACCATTTAGCGATACAGGAGAAAGAGGTCTGATATCACCCATGTTGGAAAAGGTAGAAAGAGCTAACCCTGACAGGAGGCATTGCCAATGGCGGAGAAATAATCACTGGCAATGCCAGTGCTAGTGATGTAGAAACAAGCACTCTGAGGAGCTCCTAAATCTGGTGGATATTCATAGAAATCAAAGAAGTCATAGAAAATACAGGGCAACTGGGCCATGTGCCCAGTTACACCTTGCCAATACTGAACGCTAGACCTTACCTCCTTTTTTCAAGGAGTGATAGGCCTGTCATGTCAAGAATACAGTCCCCTCCACAGATAGCAGAAAACTATTACTGGTTGATGGAAACGGCTCTATTTCATTGATGAGGTCACTGCATTGATTAGACATTTCTACTGTGGCAAGGCTGCAAAAGTGATTGACTTTCATGATGATACCTCTCAACTGTACAGATTTTCACAGAATACCCAGATTTTTGAATTATATTTTTGGTCTGTTTTTAATAAAATTGTGGCTTTCTGGCAAATTAAATGGATAAAAAGTAACCCCGTCCCATGGTTAACTAAGAATACTTTAGCCATCATGCGATTCCAACATAAAGCTTCGAAGCGCTACCAAAAAAGTAAGTCCTCCACCACCCTTAATGAATACAAAACACATCACAACAAGGTAAAAAAAAAAACATATCATAGACTGCAAAACCTATTTCTCCACACTCCAAACCAACCATAGCACTAACCCTAAATAATTCTGGGATGGAATCTCCTCTCCCTTAACTCTGGTAAAAAAGAAAACCCCTGCACCAATCCAAATGCCTCTGGCCTGGATTTAGCTATTCAATTCAACTTTTTCTTCACTGACTCCATAGCCAGACACACCTCTTCCTTCACCAATAATTCAGCTCCCACTGATTTACCTCCATATGCCCCTTTCTCCTCTAGTATCTCCAGCCCCCAAACTCCTCCCTTCTCTGTGAACCCTATCTCCATCTCTACCATCAAAAAAAAACTTCTTCTAAACTTGAAACCATGCTGTAATACACCTGATGAGATACTCTCTTACTTCCATTAAAATAGCCACAGAAGCCGTTACCTTCCCTATCTGTATTCTAATAAACCGATCAGTTTCAGAAAGCCATGTTCCCCAGCTCTGGAAAAATGAGTTTATTATTCTACTACACAAAGGAAGCAACAACAATGATATCTTCTTATCTCCTATTTCTCAACTTCTCAAAAAATGTATCCACCTACAACTTCTACCCTATCTCGTAAATAATAATCTTCTTACTTCCACCCAGCATGGATTTTGACCCAGCCATAGCACCACCACTGCTCTCCTCTCCTTCCTAGAAACTGTCAACAAGGTCCATGATTCTGGTAATATTGTGTCCACCCTCTCCTTACACCTCTCCAAGACCTTTGACACCATCTCTCATAACCTTCTCCTCACTAAACTCTCTAAACTAAATCTATCCCACTCCACTATCAACTGGTTTACCAGTTACCTATCAAATAGGCAACAAGCAGTTAAGTGGAAAAAAGCTACCACACCTTTCCTGAATACTCCCACAGGCTTGCCCCAGGGGTCAATTCTAGGTCCCCTTCTATTCAATATTTTCATAAACAACTTCTATCATGCCATCCCTAATGCCAACTTCATCCAATACGCAGACAATTCAACAATAATCTGCTCTGCCATTTCCATTTCCTCATTAACATCTATGGATCAATGGATGCTAGATAACCATCTAGCACTCAATGCAGCCAAGACTAAACTCATGTTATTTACCCCTTCTAAAACCGCCATCCTAGACTTAATAGTCTTAAAATAGTCTCCACTGCAAAACTATTAGGAGTCCTCATTGATGATCAGCTAAAATTCGAAAGCCATCTATTAGCAAATATCACAAAAATCCATTAGAAACTTGGCATGTTTTACTGCCACAACTGTTTATTTATTTAGTAGGTAATTGAGACAGTTATAAAATATGGTTAGGGTGGTGAACAGTTAGTAAGCAAATGGATTACAAGTCCAAATTGTCCAATTACATCTCTTCTTCCAAGAGGCTTGTTCTCGCTACCACTTACCTTATCTCCTCCCTCCTATATGGCGCCTGCATCCTTACTAATCTGCAATTTTCCCTCAAATCAAAACTCTCCTCTTGTTACTATAACATTTTAAAATTTGCAAGAGGCCACAGATCCATTGCATTTCCTTACATCAACTGAACTGGCTCGAGCTCCCCAATTACCTTACCTATTTTCAACTTATCCAAGCACACAAACTTATTTTCAGCCCCTCTCTCTGCCCCTCCCTTGCCTCTTACCTTCCAAATGCATCTACCTGTCAGGCCTCTAAGATTGAACTTCCAAAATTTAATAGAAGTGCATAAACCTGTCCGCCCACCAGGTAAACATCTTCTATCCTTCTCACTATCACACCACTGGAATTCTCTCCCACCTCTCATGAGGACCACCAATAGTCTCTCTGCCTTTAAAACCTTGCTGCACTGACACCTAACTATACAATGGAAATGTTCTTGCTCCCATCCTACATAACTTCCCTGAGTATAGTTACTCTCTACAAGCTAACTTATCTTTGAACAACCACCTATAGTCTTATAATGCCTAGCAACAAATTATAGGAACTAGCATATTCTCTGGAACTTAATTTGTCTGAAATGAATTTTTTTAAATTAATTGTACTAATTTGCTCCTGCAAATGCCAATTTTTCTGCAACTTTGTTACTTTGTAATTTTCTAATTCTAACATACTTGTAATTTTTGTAATCTTGTAAATTGTAATATTTGTACTTTTTCTAGAGCTTTTCTCCCCAGGACTCTATTGAAAATGGGCTCCTCGTGGCCCAATGGACCATCCTGGCAAACAAACTGCAAATTAAATAAATAAATTAGTGGCAAATTATTAAAGATTGAAGTTAGAAAATAATGGCAGACATCTGAGTTTTAGACTTCATACCCAAAAGAAAAACAACAACAACCCTTCAGAAATTTCATACTGGTGCAAAACCTGTTATTCTATCAACTTTCTAAGTTTGTAAGAGCAATATTTCAACAATGTCCCTATTTGTACCACATTTTTATGGCTTTGTCCAGATTTCTTACTCTAAGAGGTTGAGAGGTATGCTTTCATCTGGAAACACAGGAGACAGTGAACATTGTCAGTATCATGGCTAATGCACCTTCTTAATGCTGTAATGAAGACTGACACAGTATCTTTGATCTGCAAGCCAAGGAATTTGCAAGTTTAAACTTCAGTAGGAAAAAACAAATATAATATAGCAAAGACAAAACATTTATTTATTTGCTTCTTTATTTATTTATTTGTTTATTTTTATTATATAATGTTTGGTAACCAGGTAAATGGACTGGTCTAAGGACCCTTTTCAGCCATGTCATAGGCCAAGGTCCCGAAGCTGGCATAACAAGATACAAACATCAAAAACATAATGACAAATCATAAAATACTTTCTAGAAATAGGAATAAAACGAAAGGCAGACATTTACAAAGTACATGAAGTACAGTATAAGTCTAATACTTAATATTTAATGTAATAGACACATTCTAATAAAAGCCACAAGAATAATGCAGAGCATTACAATCATGAGAGAGTGTTTATAATGGCATATGCATAGGGTTCAAACCACAAATTACTGGAAAGAGTGAAAGAAGGCACACACTGAAACCACAGATATAAAATAAAGCGCTTTTCGTTTATGTTAAATCATAAACTTCTTCAGACAATACATTACACTTCAACTCACATTTAAATACATAATGGAAAAAATAATCTACCAATCCACAAGTGGAATACATTAATTAATTAGTAACAGATACACATAGTCACCACCCCCTTGTTAATACAAGTAAAATCTAGTTAAAAACACAGAAATACTCAAACTTTTTTCTTTTTTCTTCTCAACTGTGTTCTATGTAAACATTGAAAGGATCAGTTATACTAAACTACAAAAGTAGTTGTAAAAATACATTAATAATAGTTCCTATTCTATCTTCGTGTTACTAATTTCACGAAGTAAGTTAACTTAACGCTTTAAACTTCTGAGTTTCAGTATACTACTTAACACACAGCCCTCGTTCAAACGAGGCTGGTAGTATGCATTAAGCCTAATTTGCCAGGAAAGTTCTAGCTCATCCAGTTTTAAAGAGTCAGGACCACCTCTTGGATTAACATAAACTTGATCTATAACGATAAATTTAAATGTGTGCCCAGGAAATAAATCTATGTGTATATATATATATGCATAGGGTAAGAGTACCATAGCATGGACTAAAAATAGCTACACTCATAGTCAAACAGCAGGATTCAATAAAGTCTGTGTAGGCTCCATGTAGAGCCTACACAGAATGCATCCACGTACACGGCCACAATTCTCCCTTAGCAGCACACCATGCATATTAATGGTGGTGCATGACTAAGGGAGGTCAGAACAGCACAGATATTGAATCCATGTGATACCAATGGCACACCCACATACCTTTTGGCCTGTTAACTTGCCTACAAGACATTTTATTTCACTAAGTTGGATTTATTTTAATTTTTTGTTTTTTATGTTTATGTGTTTGTTTGCATGATGCGATGCATAATTTAGCTATGCTTAGCTCTGCGCAGCCATACATCAGACATGTGCCAGACATCTAAAAATAGAAACAGGATGTGTTCAATTTCTATGGGTTTTTTTTTTTTTTTTTATGTGCTTGTTTACACAATATGCCATATTATTTAGCTGTGCTTAGTGGTACACACTTATGCATTAGACATAAACTAGACAGTTAAAAACAGAAACCGGATGCATTTAGTTGTTGTAGTTCTGTGATACTTATCACTGCACAAACCCATTCGGTGAAGCTGCACTACGCTTGCAGACACCTTCGCAGTATATCTGAAGATATGTGAGTTCCCTTCACTATTCCAGTGGTTAGATAGGTTGAGTCATGACCTACAGTGTAGTAGTTTCCGGGATTCAGTCCTGGACAGTAATACCTTTTACATATATTGCTGTGAAACTGTGTCAGGTGACTGAACCATTGGTTGACTTTAAATTCAATAATTGTTAAATTTAGAAAAGGTGTGCAATGCTACGCATCACTTAAACATGGTCAATGATCTTTTCCTCTTTGCGCTTTGCTAAACTTCAGTTAAACATGGGCTGTGTGAGTTTACACAATGCTAAGCAATGTGGAGTGTTTTTGAAAGTTACAATTTGATGTGCAATGGCAGAAATGCAGCCTACTTAAAGGGCAATACGCAGGAGTTTCACATTATTCCTTGGAGTTTGACTTTGACAGTGGATATGGCTGCTGTCATAGAGGAAGGTGTGTACTTTAGGGCACAACGGTGGGGTGTGCAGGAGTCTAGGGTATTCATTAGACTCCAGGTAGAGTGCTATTGACCCTAATTGCTGCAGGGCAACTATAAGGGATCAGAATGTAGGCCTGTAGCCTGGGATAGTTTAGCAGGGACCTGACCAGTGCAACTGGTATCTCCCCATTGGTGAGCAGTGTTGTAACCATTATGATGACCTCTATTAAAGGAAGAGGGGAACCATGAATCAATGGATCCCGGATGCACTGGAAAGGAACACCCTACAGATATGTAAGGGGTCTATATTATACACACAGAACTCACATGGTTAGAATTGCTGGAGCCATGTCAGACTCCAAACCAGTTACAAGCGGCATCCCACAAGGCTCAGTCCTGGGACCTCTCTTGTTCGGTATATATTTCTCAGAGGTACAGGCCAACACGGAAGGACTGTGGCTGACCAAGTTCTCAGATGACTGCAAACTAGGTGGCATAATCGACTCTCCAGCCGACACAAGCATCCTACAAAAGGGCCTCTTAGAAACAGACAACTGGTGCCAGAGCCATGGCCTCAAGCTAAACGCCAAAAAGTGTATAGTCGTTCCCTTTGGCAAAAACAAAGTGCCCACAAATTACCACATGGGTGGTAATCCATTAAGTACGGAAGAAGTAATCAGGGACCTGGGGACCCAAGTTGATAGCAATCTCTCATTTGAAAACCACGTGGCTAAAGTGGTTAGAAAAATATTTTATATAGCCCACCTAATCATAAAGGGATTCACAACTAGATCAGGGGAGGTCATCGTGCCTCTTTACTCATCCCTCATCAGGCCCATAATTGAGTACAATGCCCCTTTTGGGATGTACCTTACCAGACACCTGCAGCAACTGGAAAGACCCCAAAAGTACCTCACCAAGAGGATCAAAGGGCTCAAACAGAAGCCATATGCTGCCTGGTTAAAGAAACTCCAGCTCTACTCAGTGGCATACCTCAGAAAATCCAAATCCCATTGAGCTATGCGCTCGAGAGACTTGAACCTCAGCACTGAAATAAATAGGACATGCTGGAGGGACAGATTCATAACCCAGGGGCTCCCTTCACTCTGGAATAAAATCCCTGTCCAGGTTAGGCAGAGTCCCTCATTGACTCTCTTCAGGAGGAATCTTGATGAGTGGATGGGAGATCGTAGGTTTACCCCGGGTATCACTTCTGTGTCACTGTTAGACAGAGGCACAGTATACTAACCTCAAAAAAGGGCATAGCAAAATTAATTTAAAATGGGTGGCAAAAGCCAAACACACTCTGGCTAGGCTTATAAATGCCCTAGGGTAGATAGCCTAGTATGAACTTATGAACCTATGAACCTATGAGCATATCTGGAGGTTGTGTTAGAAGCAAGGGTTGCCAACACACACGTTCTAGATGACTACCATGACATAACACATGACTTGGCAGTTGTCCAACTGGTTGACAGATCAGTTAATGTACCCCCTACATTGTTCTAGGACACACCAAGCATGTTGCCTTTTACTCTTTTAATTTCACCTTTGGATAACTTATTTAACTTAAACACATACCTTAATATCCAGTGGGAAGAGTTTCCTCAATCTGGCTCTGGCTGTTCATCAAGACTTCCACAGGTCCCACAGTTACTCTTAAGTGTGTTGCCGTGCAAAGTCTTCAGCCTCTCAGTCTATGCCTGTTGTCTGCAAAAGCAGCAGCAGCTTCAGTCTCTAGCACACAGATGTGTATGTAAAAGGTAACTGCTACAAACATTCTCTCTGTACTGATGTATCTTTACCCCAATAATTCCCACCCCAACATATGAGAAAGGGGATGGAATTTACATTGAGTCCTTATATCTTGTTGAGTAGTTGCGCAGGATTGGCTGATTATACTGCAAATCAGCTGTGTAGGCTGCATGTAGCATTTCTGACCCACAGTTTGGTTCAGAGGCAATCACCTGCTAATGAGAACCATCTTAAAAAGGTAAATTCTAGCTAAGGGAACCAGTGTGTATGAGAGTTAGTTCATATGGTTAACTTGTTGATGCATAACTTATATAGCAATATCTTTCAAAAGAGGAGTATTGTACCCCATTATGCATGTAATCATTTTGTTTCCAACATGATGCATATGTTTGAATACACTTATGGAGAATGGGGACTGCATCAGTAAACCTTTGTTAGAACTGTACTCATGACATGGCATTGATCTCCAGCCATGTTACATGTACAGAGGATGTAGAGAACACCAAGGGTATGATGCTGTATGATAACTAGGTACACATGTCTCCTGGATACTTCCTTTGATAGCAGTTGTAATAGTACACAGCTATTTTATTGGTAGTTGTTTATACATATTATATGGGGGGGTCCTGCTGTTTTGTTTACAACATGATGCATATGTTTGAATATACTTAGGGAGAATGGGGATTGCATCAGTAAACCTTTGTTAGAACTGTACTCATGACATGGCATTGATCTCCTGCCCTGTTACATGTACAGAGGATGTAGAGAACAGCATGGGTATGATGCTGTGTGGTACACATGTCTCCTGGCTACTTCCTTTACTAGCAGTTGTAATAGTACACAGCTATTTTTTTGGCACTGTTGTTTATACATATTATATGGGGGAGGGGATTTTTCCTGCTATGGGGCACACTACAATGGACTCTTGTGTTGGGTGTATGATCATACATGAGTATCTGTCATGGCACAAACAGGAATAGGTCACTATTGCTACTATCCTAGTTGCAGCCACATCTTTTGTATGTTTGGCACACTGTTGAATATGAGATGTGTAATCAAGCAATGAATACTGATAGCCTTCCTTTACGGCTGTATCTCTACATACTGTACATCATGCATGCATGTCACAGGGCACCATTTACTGAGGTGGAAAATGACCTCATTACTGAGGATTTGTGACAACATTACCAGGTCCTGCTGTCCAGAGGGAGGGCAAATAGGCCAAATCATGCAGCCCTGTGTGATGAACTGGTGCATAACATGAATGCTGTGGGTCAGCAGAATTGTACCTGCCAGCAGGTGCAACACCATGCATGGATATGATAAATTCAGCATGGGAGGTGTAGCTGACATGGCCAGGGATCGTCAGGTCAATGGTGGTGGGCCTGCAGCATAACAACCTCTCTAATCCACAGAAGAAATGCTAGCAAACCTTGCAACACAGGACATGTCCCATGCATCCATCAGACAATATGTTCTGGACGGGGGTGCAACCTGTTCCTCTCAAGACGAGTGTCCAGGTATGCTTAGTTAGATCAGCATTGGAATACTGTTGCATTCAGCATGCTAAGGTATATATAATTTTACATGGGTGTCAGGAGTTTTGTGTGGGGGAGGGGTTAGCTGCAGTTTTAAGCTCATGTAGAGATTGTGACCCACATACCTGTTAACATAGCAGCTACTGTAAATGTGAAATATTTGGATGTATTACCCTTGTTATATTGTAATATGTGGTGCTGTTGCAATTACCTGTCCCTCAAATTTTGTCAGGACCATCAGAAATTGGAAGAGACTGTGCTCCTGCTGCTGGTAAACGCAAAACTGTTTTCTCAGAGATGTAGACATAGTTAAATGTATTCAATAAAGTGTCATTTTAGGTCTGCTGGCTGGATTGATGTACTATCTGCATGACTGCCAAATGGACAGTTATTTTCTGAATGTCCACAGTTTAGAGTCATACCTCTGCCTTACAGGTGTGACCATAGTGATTGACTTGACAGTATTGCCAAGAAATTACAGAGTGCCTTAACTTTCAACTGTGCAGATTTTTGCAGAATGTTAGCAGTGTACATAATTTATGTTTTGCTCATGATATCCTTGTTTAATGAATTAATATAATAATAAGATAATTACAGATTGGGGTTAAAAATAATGTCCTCATGTCCTTTTATATGAGGTCTAGGGTTATACAAGTCTGTAATAGTGACAGCAGTGTATACAGCTTAGCATATGGTCTTTGTCTCATTAACAACCTAATATCAGTGTCACTTCAGACTCTGATGATGATGATGATGATGATGGCCAAATTGAGGCACAGATGGGGGTTGAAGAAGCTGAATCAGACACAGAAGTTGACCTCCCTTGTCCACTCAAATTATCATTGTATATTCCAGTATGCCAACTCATACCCAGTCCCCTGAGGACACAGATATTGGGCAGTCAGAGGGTGGGGACATTGAACTGGGATTTGTGGCTACTGTGGCTTCATTGACTGTTGACACTGGCTATAGCCAAACAGTTGATGAGGTTCCAGACAGGAAGATTGATAGGGGTGCTCATAGGAGGCCTGCTGTCCCTCCACCACCTGTCGCAGGTGACTCATCATGTGTCATTCAGTGTATGTTTAGGGCCATCATGAAGGCACAGGTAAGTTCAGAAAGGATGCTCAGGATTATGGATGCAGCACAGTCTGACACCTGTGACTGCCTCCACCATGTTGCTGATACCCTGGAATGTTTGACTGACACAGTGGAAAGAGGTAGGTCTGAGACAGATCGCACACTATCTGTATTGAAACGCACATTGTCTGTGATGGAACATCTGACTGGAGTTGAGCATCGGCCTCAAGGTGAAGGTCAGCAACTACATCTGCTGAGAGTCAACATGGCCATACATAAACACGGTCCCATAGTGGCAGTACATCCAGCTGTCCACACCAAGATGTAGAGGGCCATGGGCTCATGGTCCTGGGTGTTCCCATGGAGGACACATTCCCAGCAGACATCAGTCACCCTCAGGTAGTAGCACAGCATCTGACCTTGGGCATGGAGGTGCCAGTGCAACTCCTGGCAGAGCCAGTTCTCTTGTTTGGGGGTGGAGATGATGAATTGTCAGCTCTACCATGCATGGCTCACAACTGCCCAACATACAGACATGTAGGCCTAGCAGTGAGCTTGGCTGTGTTCATGCAGACACTCACACACCACTGTCACATTGAGGGCACTTACAGACACACAAACACACATTTCCTTGGTTGCCTGCTTCCCTTCCTGACTCACATTTACCCTTGCCAATTTATTGGGTCAGCCTAGGCTACCTGCACCCTCATACAACACCCTGTGAAAGTAATGATACCTGTGCCACATCCATATCATCTTCTACATGAATGCAAGGAAATAAAGCTGTGTCTGATGCACAGGGTGACTATCTACATTAGTATGAATTTATTTCCTCCTTTGTTGCTGTTGACATGCTACTTGAACTGGTCATTTACAGATATTGTACTTTGCCATTTATAATGTGTATAGCATAATAATTTGTGTACATTACAATGGATGCTGTTGTAAGGGCTGTGGAGTCACAAAATGAAATGTGTCTCATTGAAATTTGTACGTTTCACTTTCAGGATTGTGTAAGACACACCTATGCACACATCTAGAATCAATTCATCAACGTCAGAGCACAGGACTGAATGTTAGCACAGAAGAGAAATGTCATCAGAAAGGTAATACAGTATATGCTCATGGGTTAATAGGTGTTTATTAGGCTAACAAACACAAGGGCTTCCTTAAGCCTAGCCATGCATCCCAAATCTCTGACAAGGTCTGATACCCTTGATAAGCATAATCTGGGTTTTGGAAGATGAAACATTTACAAGCAGAGGCCTGGGAAATGAACCATTTACAGTTTCCCTGTGTCTACTAGAGACATAGGTCCAAAACTAGGGATAATTTTCCTTTTCCCCATCCAATTGTGTAACTTGCACTTGATTTGCCTTAGGGCGGAACTTTGCTTCACATGGATGGGGAGCCAGTTTCATATAGGGACGGGAGTAGTCTCTGCATTATATACCTGTCTCTCCAGCATGCCTTATTCATACCACAGGCAAGATGTAGGTCGGTAGAATGGGTAATTCCGGTGTTAGCTGTTTTGTGGCTGTGCAGGAGGTTCACAGTGGGGTCTTTCAATGCCCTGTATGGAAGGCATACATCTCCACTCCAAAGGCTGTAGGATACAGAATACAGGGATAGGACCTTGACGTGGTCTGCACAGAACATTTTACATACACCCTGTATTTGTTTAGTGAGGAACCTCTGTGGATGTTCCAATTGTCGGATATGCCTGGTTAGGTACATACCAAAGGTGGCATTGCACTCAATGACAGGTCTGATGAATGCCAAATACAGTGGAACAATGACTTCCTTAGATTTACATGCCATACCTTTGTGTATAAGTTGTGCAACATAGAATGATTTCCCCAATACTGTAAACGTGACAATTAAAGGCTAGATTACTATCTATGCTGTGTCCCTAAGTCCCTGACTACTGGATCAGCTGTTAGAGGTGTGCTGTCAATATGATAGTTACCAGGGGTGGATGAGTTTCTGAAGCGTAGTATTGTGCATTTCTTGGTATTTAGTGTTACTCCATGGCTCTGACACCAGTTGTATGTCTGTGTCAGCCCCTCCTGGAGAACATTTGTGTCAGTGTGGGATTCAATGACATCTCCTAATTTGCAATCAGCTGCAAATATAGTCAGCCAGAGACCATTGACAGTGGTCTTGACTTCAGAGTAGTAAATGCCTAAAAGGAGCAGTCCAAGGAATGATTCATCAGAGTGCCAGCTTGTGACTGGCCTGTTTGTAGAGGTGGACTTCCTAGTGTTAACTTCCAGAGTCTTGTTATGAGCCATTTGGCTATCCACTGGCTGACATACTAGTTTTTACCTAACCTCTTGAGTTTGTCAACAATGCCTGATGGAGGTATAGTGTAACATGCCTTTTCAGGCCATGGTAGGCAGAGTGAACCATTTTTCCCTCATCCATTGATTTGGTTACCTTCTCAGATAGTTTCACCAGGTTGGGTAAGCACGATCACCCCCCCCCCCCCCACAGTGTCTGGAGGTTTACTACATCTCTACTGATCATTTCCATGATAATTATTTTCATGGCTTTACATATTAGACTAGTGAGACTTCTGGGTCTGTAATCTCCAGGGTCTGTTGATGGACCACCTTTGTGCAGAGGGGTGACTGTTGCTGTTCTCCATTCATAAAGCATGAAGTCTCTTTGGTGGCTACAGTGAAATAGTAATTACAGAGGCCATGAAATGTCATGTTTCATGCTTTTGAATAGGCATGCTGGGATATTGTCTGGGCCCATTGATGCAGTGTACTTGGTCTTAGAGATAGAGCATTAAGGATCTAATCCATAGTGATGGTAGGAGTACTTATATTTGATGGCATTTTTTGAGGTAAGGCTGAGGGAGAGAGATGGGTAAAGTCAGGGCTCAATTTATCAGCCAGGAGGTTTGCTATATCCTCTACCTCATTATAGGTGGTTCCATTTACAATGAGATGTGCACAATTATGTTTTGCCTTTGAGGCTGCAGATATAGCTAAAGTATGCTTTGTGGTTGTCCTTGGCCTTGGAGCCTGAACTTACCTGAAATCTGGCTTTGGTAGACTTCATTTGTCCTCTGATTTTTTTTATTTACTTTGAGGAAACTGCCTTTATCCTGCTGTGTGCTGCACCTCCTAAGTTTTGCCATGAGTTTCTTCCTTCTGTTATACATCCTACTGATTCTGTGATTCCACCAGGGTGGCTTGATTTTGAGTTAGTTCTGTACTTCTCTTTGGTGGGTATGGCTGCCTCTATGCAGTTATTAACATGCTTGTACAAGGTTTCTATGAACATGTCTGCATAGGCCACAGTGCTCTCATTGTTTATAGGGGCTTGAGATTAGGTCAGTTTATCGCTTAATAGCTGGAGGTTAGCCTTAGAGTAGTTCCTGAATATTCCATGTCTAGCTGGGGGTCCATGTTTTATTTTTACTTCAAAGGAGACCGATTTGTGTTCGGACCTTACCAGGGAAGACATTACGGTATGGGATTGTGAATAACTCTGCCATATTTGTGAGGACCAGATCCAGTATGGTTGCACCCCTGGTTGGTGCACTGGCTATCTGGTCCAGGGAGTTTGTGTTTACAAAAGCCCAGAATCTCAGTGCCTGTATGCTTGTTGTTGTATAGGATTCTCAGGTAATAGTGGGATAATGAAATGAATATGGTATTGTATTGGATGGTTAGTGCTTCTAATAAGTTTACATACATGGTATGGGTGTCTTGTGTAATAGAATGGGGCTTATAGCTTGCATGGAAGTTGCACTGGATTTTGCCTATTGTGAATTGAACCTGAAGCAGTTCAAATGCATTGTCCTGTTTGACCAGCCTTGACTTAGATTCTTTAGTTTTGATGTACATAGAGAAACCTCCACCTTTAGTCCCTGCCTGTGAATTAGCTGGTCAACATGTGTGGAAGACATAATAACCTTGCACTGTTGGTGTGCTCTTCACAGTTTTAAGTCGTGTCAATGACCACACAGATGTCTTCTGAGAGCTCAAATAAGTATCTCTAAGTATAGCCTAGGGAAGTATGCCATAGGTCATGTACTCCCACATGGACTATTGCTGAGCCATATCACAGGAAGTTAATAGGCTAATGGCCCTAAGGCACTTAGAAGCCTAGCCAAGTTCTACCCTTATTTACACAATCAGCACCAATTGCCCCAGTCCAAGAGGGACACTGGTGGAACCTCCAGGGTGAATTTATGATTATATATCCAATCGTCCACATTACATTTGAAGAGGACAAATGGGGTGCTCTGTTTGACATGGAGTGAGAGTCCATTCCAAAGGTGTGGTAACCTCTGGGAGACAAATCTGATCCTTCAGCATGTCATATTACTGTCACATACTAGGTTTAGGTCTTTAGAATGAGTAACCCATGTACCATTTGATTTCCCGATATGCAGCATTTGCAATAAGGCATAGTCAAAGATTGCCTTATATGCAAGGCATAGATCGCCTATGAGTAGTTTGTATGAAACAGAATAAAGTGACAGTGATTTCAGATGGTCCACATAGGACAGATGCTGAAGACCTTGAATTATCCTTGTGAGGAACCTTTTTGGTCTGTCCATTACTGCAGGTACTTGGAAAAGTGCATACCAAAATAGCTGTTGTATTCCATTATTAGCCTGATGATGGGAGAGTACAGAGAGGTTATGACTTCTTTCATTTTCTGGATGCAATGGCCTTATTTATGAGATGAGCAATACAGAATGCCCTTCTTACCACTCTGGAGACATGGTGATCAAAGGTATGGTTACTGTCAACCTGTGTGCCCAGGTCTCTCACCAGTGAGTGCATACTTAAGGTTTTGTTTTTGATGTGGTAGTTTGACTGAACATAGCACATACAGAGAGGGATGATAATACATTTTATTGCACTGAGGTTAAGGCCATGACTTTGGCATCAATCATTTGTGTGTGTAAGACCCTCTTGTAGGATGTTGACATCATTTGGAGATTCTATGACCACCCCAGTCTGCAGTCATCAGCAAACTTGTTAGCCAAAGACCTTTAGTTTTAGCTTGTACTTTAGAGAACTAGGTTCCAAACAGTAGAGGTATCAGGACAGATCCCTGTGGAACATCTCTAGTTACAGATCTGCTGTTGGAGGTAGATTCCCCTATTTTGACTATATGGGTTCTATCAGTGAGCCAGTTAGCAACCCATCTAATGATATAAAGGTTGATACCTAGCTGGGTGAGTTTGTCAATGATTCCTGAGTGAGAATTAGTGTCAAATGCCTTGGCTAAGTCTAGGCAGGCTGTATGTACAGATTTCCCCTCTTCCAGGTCCTTGCTGACTGTCTCAAATAAGTCCACAATGTTTCACATGAATTATCTCCCACTGACAAATTCAAACTGAGTAGGGGCAAGGGTTTGGAGCTTACGTATATCTTTGTTGATAAGCTCCATGATTATTTGCTCCATGGCCTTGCAGATAAGGCTAGTCAGGATAATAGGTCTAATGTTCCCAGGGTCAGTGGAAGCACCTCCTTTGAGCAAGTGAATAATGGTGCTTATTTCCCATTCATCTGGGATGAAGCCAGTGCTTACACTATGATTGAAAGGAGTACCCAATGATTTTACTAATTCTTGTTGGAGACCATGTAGGACAAACCCTGCGATATTATCAGGTACCAAAGGTGCTGTGTTTTTGGCCTTAGAGAGGGCATTTATGACTTGCTCTTTAGAGATACAAGGTAGTGTACAGGCTTTAGAGATGTCATAAGGTATGTGTGGCAAGGAGAGGGGAACAAAGTTTTCACTGAATCTGTCAGCTAACAGGTTAGCTATGTCCATAGGCTCAGTGTATGTGGTATCATTACTTACCATTTCAGCACAAATCTGGGCCTATCCTTTTAGGTAACTGGTGTAACTAAAGAAGGCCTTACAATTGTCCTTAGTTGAGGAATCTGATTTGGATTCATAATTTGCCTTTGAAGACCTCCCAAGAAGTCTTATTGGCTTATTTAGACTGAGGAGGGAGTGTTTCCTGTTTAAGGCTTACTCCCTCTTACTCTTAAACAGCAATTTCTTCTCTTATTGTAAAGCCTGTTAATGGCAGTTGTCCACCAAGCAGGTTTGCTCCTCCTTGTGGAGCTTGTTTTGGTCCTATCAGGTATGGCCAAGTCAATGCAGTTAAACAAGTGTTTGTATAAAGCATTGATGTAGAACTCAGCATAGTTGCCTGTTCCATCTGAGGGGTGAGATGCAGTACAGCTATTTATACCATCCTATAGAGGTAATAATGTGCTTTAGAGAAGTGTTTTTGTTTCTGTGCCATTAGGGGGGCTGTGTGATAGTTACTTCGAATAAGACTGATTTGTGGTCAGATATCACTAGGGGAGACCTCACAGTGAGGGTGCTAGAGTAGCCATCCATATTGGTAAGCACCAGATCCAGGATGTTGGCTCCCTTTGTAGCAGTGTCAACCAACAGGTCCAGTGCATTTGAGTTAGCAAAGTCGAGGATCCTTTGGGAAAGTGAGTTACAGCATGAGTAATTTACCCGGTCAATGCATGATTAGCTAAAATTGCCCAAAGCCATGGTGTTTGGATGTATCTTGATAGACTCAAGTAGATCCAAATAGGAACAGTGGGTATCCTGATTCACAGACGGGGTCCTGCAGCTGGCAATGACTTCAATAGACATATTTCCAACAGTTAATTGTACCTGAAGTATGTTTAGGGAATCCTACTATTTAACCAATATGGAAGTGTATTTATCTGTAAAGAATATCGATACACTGCCTCCTTTAGTTTTCTCACCTTCAGTTTGTGGTCTGAATGTGTGGAAGAAGCTGTAGTCTGATATGGATGGGGTGATCTCCACAGCTGTGAACCATGTCACAGTGACTGCGCAAGTAGGTATGTCTTCCAAGGTGAGGACTGCTTCCAGTGAGTGCAGTTTCATGTTAAGACACCTAGCTTTTAGCAGCATAACCTTGAGGTTGTTTTTATATGGAGTTTTCATGTCTGGAATTATGTCCTTGAGATACCACCTAAAAGTGACACTCTGGGGCTATCAAGAGCCTTGGCAAGTAGCCAAAATCCCAGGGGTGACAGGTGAAGACCATGTCTGGCAAAGCATAGAGGTCTATCGATCATGTCATCCCAGGCTGACAGATACTGCATCCCCTTAGAATGACACCAGAAACTAAAGTAATTACTAAGGTCAATAATTTTCAGTTTGTACTGAGGCATTATCCTAGGCAAAAGTAAAATGCTGCCTAAGGCTAGGGACATACCTGCCTGAGACACATAGTCTGAGAGTTCAGTCATATCTGTCTCCTTACAGCCCAGAGAGGTACATTTCAAATCATTCACACAAACATGTACTATGACAAGAGTCATAACAGTACCTGTTTTTGGGATACGTGAGTGCATGTGTGATATGGCAGATCCTGGCAACTGAAAGACAGCTGACCATCACCTTCTTATCCAGCCTGGTGAGGGGGACATCAGTGTGTCTCACAATGAATCACCTATGATTAATATGTTTCTTTTAGTGTTTTTCCTTAAGGGCTTGACAGGTGAGACATATTCAAACACCATAGAAAAATGCAATATAATAAACAACCACACACCGGAGCTGGAAGCTGCTGAAATTTAATGTTTTCTGGTACCTCGGCTACACAAGCCTTCACAGGAATAAATTCACAACATTCAGCAGTACATTTTATAACAACGTTAATTAAACACTTAATCAATTAACTGTTTCTTAAAAAAATGTATTTAAAGAACCATGGTAAAATACATTCCATACATAAACATTATAAACCTAAATTCCTTTCTAAATTTAGACCCTTAGGGGCAAGTGTGCCAAAATTCAATATAAATCTACTCTCCAAATTTAACAACTTTTGAACATAATTACCACCTCTCCCAGAGTCAGGTTTAGCCAAAACACAGAAAAAAAGAGATTCAGTAACACCCCCATAAACTTTATGAAAGTGGTCAGAAATAGGGTTATCCAACCTACAATTCCTAGCACCCCCCAAATGTTCAAGAATACGTGTTTTCACTTTACGTCTAGTTTGACCAATATACCATCTTGGGGGTGTACAACCACAAACCACGATGTATACTACCCCACAAGATAAGCA
Source organism: Protopterus annectens (assembly GCF_019279795.1). Lineage (NCBI taxonomy): Eukaryota > Metazoa > Chordata > Ceratodontiformes > Protopteridae > Protopterus > Protopterus annectens. The sequence continues at coordinate 1,988,226,623 of NC_056735.1, forward strand.
GTTAAATCTATCTGTAGCCACATTTTTTGGAACATGTTGGGATTTTGTTAGATAGTCTCTTGAAGAAAGAATTGGTAAATGTTACCTCACACATTCGCAATACTAATGACCTATGTAAATTAGTGAAAAACATGGAATGGGGTGAAGACTTTTACTGGGCTACAGCTGACATAAAAGCTCTTTATACGAGTATCAAGACCCATTGGGGTATAGAAGCAGTTGGTAAAATTTTGGGGGTGGGACTGCGTTCATCCTTTTTGATATTACTGCTTGAATTTGCTCTCACTCATAACTACATCCTTTTTGATAATAACGTTTTTTTACAGAAAGAAGGTACAGCAATGGGGGCAAATTTTGTCCCCACTTATGCCATTCTGTTTATGTCTTATTTCGAAACTACATTTATGTATACTCTAGAATTTTTCTGCAAATCAGTCATCTTGTATCGTAGATATATAGATGATTTCATTTTTGTATGCAGAGGTAATACTCATGAGTTTGGTAAATTTATTTATTTACTAAATCAAAATAATTTTGGTTTGGAATTCACATTTGATATGAACAAGAGTCTCATTCAATTTTTGGATATAGAGTTATACATAGATATTTATAACAAAGTTCAGTATAAACATTTTAGAAAAAAGACGGCCACGAATAATTTTTTGTATGCTAGTAGTGCAGATCCACCTTATTTACTTGAGGCACTTCCCTTTGGTGAGTTTAAGCAGATCTTTGAACATACCTCTGAGAATTACCTTTTGGAACAGGAATTTTGTGATGATAAGGAAAGACTTATTGTTCGAGGGTATCCTGAGATCTCTATTGAGAGAGCTAAAAGTAAGTCAAGAAAGAATATTGGTCAAGGTGATTTTGATTATTTTCAAAAATCTTGTAGATCTATGATGAGTCATCATGATGATGATGATGATAAAAAAATCTTTTTTGTGACCAAATTCTCACCTTTTTCTGAAATCTTGAAAGGTGTGGTGGATAGTTTATGACCTATTGTTTGTTTTAATAATGAAGTAGGCCATTTGTTCTCCAAAACAATATCCACCAAGGTGGAAATGGCCACAGTGGGAAAGTTCATATCTGTGGAAACAGACCATTTTTTATTTAAACAAGTGTATTGAAAATATCAATCAATGTCACGAGTATCTGTTTTGCAACTATGAGGATAGTGCTTGTCACTGCAGGCTAGCTGTCCTGTGTGTAACTTGGTATGGGAGTAAATTCCATCATGTTTCCCAGGAGAAATATCACTCTAGGTGTCTGGGTCTGTACAGAGCAATGACAAACACTGGAGCAAAAATGGATGAGTACACCCTGAAAAGTTAAGGATGGAGTATTTAGGTAGTTATTCTGAAGTTAGAAACAGATCAAGTAGTGTAAAGAATGCTGAAAAGAGGGGAGTCACATGACTGGCTACTGCCTGGCTACTATTACTGCTGGTCTCACCACGGCTGCACTCTGCTGGGATACAATGCTCTTTTTCTTTTCCCCTCACCAGAAGCAAAATGTCTGTACCAATCCCAAGAAAAGAAGCAGCCCACAGTCTGCTTGTTGATCCACACACATGTCCCAGATGATGCAAGGTAGATGACTTGAATAGCATCCAGACCAATCAGTTCAGTTTTGTGCATATTATGCCTTGGGTTCCGAGGTTCCTAGGATTTGACTTGACTAGGGTACTGACCTGATAGTGATTAGGAGCATAACTGCTGCATCACAATATAATGTTAAATGTCAGGTGACATAGATGTTCCAGATTGGTCTATCAAGGTCCACAGTGGTAGTGATCCATGTTAGGTAACAGTTTCACAGCAATTCATGCAGCCTGCCCTTCAACAGCGTAATGGAGGTGATCTGTGTGACATGGATGTGAGGCCTACTGTGGAGGAGTTGCCACCTTTGGGAGATGGTTCTGTCCCTCTAGCATGCCCTAGGTATGTCATACTGTACATTAAGGATCCCAGAAAACAAAACTGTAGTCCCACATTATTTCACACAACATCCATTTGCTGTCTGGTTGTTTGACAGGCACTGCAGCCTTGAAACCCAAAGTACTTACTACAAAGTTGAGCAAGATTTCTGTGCATGCACAGACATCCACACCTTCATTGCAAAGAGTGCCTACAGAGAGTGTGTTTGAGGCTGTGATCCCCTAGTTATATCAACATGACCCTTACTTTGCTGGAGCTGTACACTAACACATTTATAAGTATGCTATTGTGACCTGCCTAATAACAGTATTATGGTTCAGGAAAGTGCCATATGCCTGGCAAAGCAGTGTACTGAATCCACCATGTTGAAAATAAAATAAATGCTGTATCAGTACAGTAAAAGCAAGCAAATTTATTAGGACATAAAGCCAATAGTTAGCGCTTTCATCTCCTTAATCGGAGACTTCTTCAGACTAAGGCTTCAACACTTCATTTAACATTTAAACACATATTCACCTACCACATGACTTCAATTTTAAAAACAAATTTAGTGTTTTAACCCCTTCCTTCTCAAATACATTACAAATTCCTCCCTATTATTTAATCCTGGGAGAAGCATGCATTTAACCTCACTTGCCAGCAATATTCTAGCCAACCTAACTCTTCCTCGACATTAATTATGCTGTATTCATTCCTTAAAACATTTAATACTATACACTTAAAATTAACTTTACATTTCTTTTCAATGTAGTGTTTGCTCATAGCATCTTTTATGTCTCCTTGTGTGATTGCATAATTCTGTTCATAGATGTTATCAAACACTGCCAGGTACTGTTTTACCTTAGAATGCTACCATAAAGGTAATACAATCTTACATTTAAGCATCTGTCAGGCCATTGCCTATTGCATTATATACACAAGCAATAATCTATTATTAATGGCATTAGCAGTGTCTGTTGAGAGATGTGGACAGTATCCCCAACCCTCTTCTCCTAGTCCACAGGAACACAATGTGTGAGAGACGCAACTATATTAAGAACCTTGAATCCATGCTCTCTCACACACCGGTCAGTATATATGACAATTACTGGGTTGCCAGCATGCACACCTCACCTCCTACTCCACCCAAGCCCACATCACACATTCCTACATATGCGGAGGTCATTCCCAGAAACATACCTAAATACCAGAGACCTCCAAAACACAAGCACACTACACATAATACTTCCTCTACAGAACAAATTACACATACTAGCTCACACACCAGTGTCTCCCCAGTCAAATCCCTAAGGCAAAACACAAAATTAAACATTGATTCCATCGTGAGACACACTGATGTCCCTCTCATCAGACTGGATAAGGAAAAGGTCATGATCAGCTGTCTGTCAGGTGCCAGGATACGCCATATCACACATGCACTCAAGTCTTTCAACAACAGGTACTGTTATGACTCTGTCATAATCCATGTTGATGTGAATGACTTGAGGCTTACCTCTCTGGACAATAAGGAGAGAAACATGACTGAACTCTCAGACTACTTGTCTCAAGCAGGTATGTCCCTAGCCTTAAGTAAAATGTTACCTTCACTTAGGATCGTGCCTCAATACAAATAGAAAATGACTAACCTCCATAATTATCTTAATTTCTGGTGTCATCCTAAGGGGATACAGTATCAGTCAGCCTGGGATGACATGACTGACACACCTTGATGCATTGCCAGAGATGGCCTTTATCTGTTACCTTTGGAATTTTGGCTACTTGCCAAGGCTCTTGCCACCCCCATAGTGCTCTTTTTAGGCGGTGTCTCAAGGACAACATTCCTAATGTAAAAACACCATCTAAAAACAACCTCAAGATTATACTGCTAAACGCTAGGAGTCTCAACTTGAAACTACACTCACTGGAAGCTGCCCTCACCTTGGAAGATGCAGACATTTGTGCAGTCACAGAGGCCTAGTTCATGGCTGTGGAGAGCATTAAAGCCATACTGGGTTATACTTCCTTCCATACATTCAGACCTCAAAATGAAGGCATGAAAACTAAAGGAGGTGGTGTAGTAATATTCATTAAAGATACATTTACACACTACAGATCAACTACAGATCACAATACACATCCAAATTGGTTAAACAGTATGATTCCCTGGAGACACTTCAGGTGAATTTAACCGTTTGTAGGGCACCTATTCAAGTCATATCCAGCTACAGGACCCCTTCCATGAATCAGAACACTGACTGTGTTATTTTGTATCTACTCGTTTCTAGCAAGATACATCCAAAAAACATAGTTTTGGGTGACTTTAACTACCCATCCATTGACTGAATAAATTACATGTGATCACACTGACTTGCCCAAAGATTCCTCAGCTTCATTAACTGCAATACCCTGAACAAGCTGCTTAACACCCCCACAAGGTGAGCCAACATCCTGGATCTGGTACTTACCAATATGGGGGACCACTGTAGCACCCCCACTGTGAGGTCCTCCTTGGTGAGATCTGCCCACATAGTGGTGTCATTTGAAGTAACTATCACACTTGACCCCCCCAGCAGTAACTAAACTAAAAAACTTCTCCAAAGCAGATTATAACCTCTTACAGGATGGTATAAATAGCTTCACTGCACTGCCTCCCTCAGATGAAACTGGCAACCATGCCAGGTTCTACACCGATGCTTTATACAAACACCTATATAACTGCATTGACTCTGCCGTACCTGATAGGACCAAAACAAGCTCCTCAAGGAAGAGCAAACCTGCCTGGTGGACAACTGCCATTAACAGGCTTTACAATAAGAGGAATGAATTGCTGTCTAACAGTAGGAAGGAGGGACCCATCCTAAACTGGAAACACTCCATCCTCAGCTTATACAAGCAAATAAGATGTCTTGTGAAGCCCTCCAAATCAAACTGTGAGTCCAAATGAGCTTCCTCAACTAAGGACAACCACATAGCATTCTATAGTTTAACCTAAAAGGAAAGGCCCAGATTTGTGCCAAACTGGCAGTTAGTGATACCAAGACACCAAAATAAGAAAAACACAAAAACTTATTAAAAAGAAAGGCGAAATAAAAACCGATAAGAGCCGGCAACTTGTAAAAAACTGGTTTAATTAGCACTTTCAGTGGAGCAAATACTTCACTTTCTTCAGATAAAAAGTAAACCAATTAACAACGTATATATAACGAAAAGATAGACTTCCACAAAAAATAGTAGTACAGTTCGGCACCAATGAAGGCTGTCTTCCAAAACCACGAAATCAAAGCCACACTCCACAAAATCCACTCGTTTTTCACAGATAAGACACTGTTTATTGGACAAATAGAACTCAGTAAAATGGATTTAGCGCTGCTCCACACTGGAGACCTCTTCAGAATCAATTAGAAGCACCTCTCCCATTCCTTTTATACATCCATTGGGGAGTACTAATTAAAACAATTACACAATTAATCAATTAAATAGTTCCAAAAATACATAGTGAAATGCAGTTGGAGTCAGAAAATGTCAATACAGCTTATATATATATATATATATATATATATATATATATATATATATATATAAAATATATAACTTCTCTATAAAAATGTATATGTGTATACCTTCTCTATAAAAATAATCTATAAATTATCTATAAATTAAATAGAATTGATGTGTTGTATTACACATGATACACCAACACTTTTGTGTAAAAGTGTATAAATATATTGAGATATAAATATATAAAAAATATATATATATATGAAAAATATATATGAAATGTTGAGTAAAATATACGCATAAATACTAAACAGAATACAAAAGACAGACATTAAAATGTTCAGAATATAAGGTTTTAAAACATATAAAATCAATATAAGGTTGATATAAAATTGATAATGTGTACTAAAAATTTAACCACTAGGGTACATAAATACCAACATTAATATTGATTTCTAAAATCTATGAAGCGTTTTTGATGTATTTTAAGTTTTATGTCTCTTAGGTACTTCTGATAAAATTTTTAGGGCTGGTGTAATTGAAATGTGGTCGTTAAGACCCTTACCACTACAAGCATCAAGTTTAAGTTGCCATATCATCTCTCTATATGCTAGTTTGGTCTCCCAATCACCACCTCTCTCAAAATGTAAAACTTCTTCAAGGACCCAAAACTTAAAATTAGCTTCATGACATGTTTGTGAATGTCTAAAAAGTGCATTATTTTCATTCTTCCGGTTGATATCCCTCATGTGTTCATATATTCTTTTCCTTAGATGTCGCTCTGTTTTGCCAATGTAGTATGCCCAACAGAATTTACAATAAGCTAGGTATACCACCCCTTTGGTGTAACAACTACTATACTTTTTAGACCTCAATGTTGTTCTTAGTGTGGGAATTAAAAGCTCTTTTTCACCTGCTATAAATGGCCATTGTGGGCATCTCCCACATCTGAAAGTGCCCTTTTTCTTCGAAACAGTTCCACTCTCATTATTATCTTTTCTGCTCTCCAAAATATTCTTCAAATTATTATTCCTCCTAAAACTATATGTCAACTTATTTTGGAAAACCATAACACGGGTGGGCATAGCTTTGAACATTTCCCAGGTCTCAATGCATTTTTTGAGCCATCCTATACCGTTATAGTGAGTAAGGGTCATATAGGGCAATGAATGCTTACTATTCACCTGTTTGGAACTCCATTACCATAACTCACCACATCTATTATATTGTTTGTATTATTATTGTTAACATTGTTTAATAAGGGTATATAAATTGTACCCCATCTATCTACCACGTATTCTTTGATGGGTTGTGTTAACTCAAGAGGGTAACCTCTTTTTTGAAACATATTTTGTATCATATCAATTTCACAAAGGAAATCGTCTTTGTCAGATGTCATTCTGGCTGCCCTAATCATCTGTCCCTTTACAATATTTCTTTTTAGTTGGGCTGGATGGTCACTATCAAAGTGTAAATATGCATTGGAGTGATATTCTTTCCTATAAATTGTAGATTTGTAACTTTTTGTTAACTAACATTTGTTGAGTGAACTTATCAGAATCATCCAAAGTCACTCACAAATGGCTAATTCCCCTGAAGAGGTGGGGAATGATATTCCCTGTGCACAGAGCAGCCCGAAGACTAACAGCGGAACTGAAGTGACGTCAGACGCCAGAACTGAAGGCAATACAGGCAGAGCGAGTATACCTACAAGAGAAGAGTGCTCATACTAATGGATCTAATAACAGAAGAAACAACAATGACCAACATTTTGGGACTGGTGGTTCTGAGTATCTCTCTAAATACAACAACATGGATTTTAACAATTGGCTCAACAAATCGTTTTCGGATTCTAGTAGACGACGAGAGAACACTCGGGGTGACAATATGGACTACAAAGAGAAATGTAAATCGTTTAAATCACTTCTTATCAGGTACAAAAATTTATCTGTTGAGAACTGGTACTTTATCAAGTGCCTGCAAGATAAAATTGTACCAAAGGGACTGAGAATTAATAGATTTCCTAACAATGTTAGTGGTAATATTGATAATGTATTTTTAAAAACATCTGTGACATTTTTAATGAGTGTGGAGTAGCAGTTTTAAAAGTATTAATTAAACATAATGAACAGAAAATGGAGTCAGATAAATTAGAGATTGACCATTTATATAAAGAAATACATGATGATTTATTACATTCAGTTCAGGAGTATCGCAATGTATACTTTAGAACTTTACATGATGTTGATAACACCATTACACGTAGTTACAACAGGAAGATATCCAAATTAGAAAGGGACATAAATGAATACAAATGTGGTACAGCCTATAGTACTGATAATAAGAATGGCAATAGATTTTACTATAAGGAAAACCCTTTACCATCTCATATGCATGAAAATTATAGAAGAAATGGAAGGGTGAATTATAGAATGCAAGATGTGGATTTTGCACAAGATAAACATGAATATACTGAACCTATTGATGTTTTGGATGACAGCAGCGATAGGCTCCCTTTAGAGGGGGAAGGACCGAGGCGGTCCGAGAGGTTGAGAAATCGTGTCCAACAACCCTCATATGCCCAGATTACCAACAACAGCAACCGCAACCAATATATGAGGAGACCCTACAGGTAAAGCAGCCCTTTGGCAACCTTCCCAATATAGGTTCCATGATAGAGACAGACAATCAACTAACTATACATTCTAGGAATGATTTTTACATTTTTAATTATACAGATATAAATATAAATGAGGTGTATTTTAAACTTTTTACAAAAGGTTTTACTTTTATACCCAATAAGAAGCCCAATATTGAAAACATTTTACTGGATGTTAAGATTTTCACAAGGAAATTGAATTTCTTACACATTTTTAAAGAGAAAGGAGACCTACATGATAAAGAAAAAGCGGTGTTGATTAGGCGAAGCACATACAACCCTCCCCTTCACCATGACATATATAACTTTGAAAATACCCTCATCAGAAGGATTCGGAGTGAATACCATGACAATAAGAACAGAGATGGAAGTAATTTAACTGATGATGAGTATAAGCTTCTTAATGAACTAAGACGAAATGATATGATTCGGTAAAGAAAAAGCGGTGTTGATTAGGCGAAGCACATACAACCCTCCCCTTCACCATGACATATATAACTTTGAAAATACCCTCATCAGAAGGATTCGGAGTGAATACCATGACAATAAGAACAGAGATGGAAGTAATTTAACTGATGATGAGTATAAGCTTCTTAATGAACTAAGACGAAATGATATGATTCGGGCGATGAAACCGGACAAAGGTGGGGGGATTGTGCTCATGAACAAATGGGATTACACCAATAGAATGCTCACAATTTTAAATAATGTTAGTAGCTATACTATAGCTTCTAAGAATGAAATTAACATCTCTTATCAAAAAATTGATTTTATCATAGAAGATAATTTATTACAGTGGCTTATTGATTTGGATTTGTACAACTTTTTAAAAGTAAGTAAACCTGTCATCCCTGCTATTTTTGGTATACCAAAAACCCATAAATGTATTACAAATCCTCCTATGAGACCTATTGTCTCATCAAAAGGATCCAAGACCCAACCTTTAGCTATTTATATTGACACAAAACTTAAAAAGTATCACAGTAGATATCCGCATATACTAATTGATTCCTGGGACTTTTTACAGAAAATTAATAATGTTGTATACAGTGATGACGTCAAGTTTATTACAATAGATGTCAAAGATCTTTTTTTCGGTTATACCCCATGCAATAGGTATGGAATGGTTTGAAAACATGTTAGTAGAGATGAATTTGCTGACATCGGACGAATTTAAGTTGGTACTAGAATTTATGGAACTGGTGTTAAAAAATAACTATTTGTTTTTTCAAGGTGAAATCTATCACCAAAAAGAAGGGGCGATGGGGCAGCTTGTGCCCCCATCTATGCCAACATCATTATGTTGTATTGGGAAAGACATTATTTATTTAAATCTGAGTTTTTTAACCGGATTAAAAGTTACTACAGATTTTTAGATGACATCCTTATTCTTTGGGAAGTTTCTGAGGAAAAAATAACTGAATTTACCAAGTATATTAACAATAGTACCAACTTTTTAAAGTTTACACACCAAAGTGACTCTCAAGAGATACATTTCTTAGATGTTAAGTTACAAAAGAACTATGAAGCCAAAAGTTACAAATCTACAATTTATAGGAAAGAATATCACTCCAATGCATATTTACACTTTGATAGTGACCATCCAGCCCAACTAAAAATAAATATTGTAAAGGGACAGATGATTAGGGCAGCCAGAATGACATCTGACAAAGACGATTTCCTTTGTGAAATTGATATGATACAAAATATGTTTCAAAAAAGAGGTTACCCTCTTGAGTTAACACAACCCATCAAAGAATACATGGTAGATAGATGGGGTACAATTTATATACCCTTATTAAACAATGTTAACAATAATAATACAAACAATATAATAGATGTGGTGAGTTACGGTAATGGAGTTCCTAAACAGGTGAATAGTAAGCATTCATTGCCCTATATGACCCTTACTCACTATAACGGTATAGGATGGCTCAAAAAATGCATTAACGAGACCTGGGAAATGTTCAAAGCTATGCCCACCCGTGTTATGGTTTTCCAAAATAAGTTGACATATAGTTTTAGGAGGAATAATAATTTGAAGAATATTTTGGAGAGCAGAAAAGATAATAATGAGAGTGGAACTGTTTCGAAGAAAAAGGGCACTTTCAGATGTGGGAGATGCCCACAATGTCCATTTATAGCAGGTGAAAAAGAGCTTTTAATTCCCACACTAAGAACAACATTGAGGTCTAAAAAGTATAGTAGTTGTTACACCAAAGGGGTGGTATACCTAGTTTATTGTAAATTCTGTTGGGCATACTATACTGGCAAAACAGAGCGACATCTAAGGAAAAGAATATACAAACACATGAGGGATATCAACCGGAAGAATGAAAATAATGCACTTTTTAGACATTCACAAACATGTCATGAAGCTAATTTTAAGTTTTGGGTCCTTGAAGAAGTTTTACATTTTGAGAGAGGTGGTGATTGGGAGACCAAACTAGCATATAGAGAGATGATATGGCAAATTAAACTTGATGCTTGTAGTGGTAAGGGTCTTAACGACCACATTTCAATTACACCAGCCCTAAAAATTTTATCAGAAGACCTTAAGAGACATAAATCTTAAAATACATCAAAAACACTTCATAGATTTTAGAAATCAATATTAATGTTGGTATTTATGTACCCTAGTGGTTAGAATTTTTAGTACACATTATCAATTTTATATCAACCTTATATTGATTTTATATGTTTTTTAAAACCTTATATTCTGAACATTTTAATGTCTGTCTTTTTGTATTCTGTTTAGTATTTGTACGTATATTTTACTCAACATTTCATATATATTTTTCATATATATATATTTTTATATATTTATATCTCAATATATTTATACACTTTTACACAAAAGTGTTGGTGTATCATGTGTAATACAACACATCAATTCTATTTAATTTATAGATAATTTATAGATAATTTATAGATTATTTTTATAGAGAAGGTATACACATATACATTTTTATAGAGAAGTTATATATTTTATATATATATATATATAAGCTGTATTGACATTTTCTGACTCCAACTGCATTTCACTATGTATTTTTGGAACTATTTAATTGATTAATTGTGTAATTGTTTCAATTAGTACTCCCCAATGGATGTATAAAAGGAATGGGAGAGGTGCTTCTAATTGATTCTGAAGAGGTCTCCAGTGTGGAGACGAAAGCGCTAAATCCATTTTACTGAGTTCTATTTGTCCAATAAACAGTGTCTTATCTGTGAAAAACGAGTGGATTTTGTGGAGTGTGGCTTTGATTTCGTGGTTTTGGAAGACAGCCTTCATTGGTACCGAACTGTACTACTATTTTTTGTGGAACGTATATATAACGTTCACCAACAATTAATCAATTAGTTGATAAGGTTCAATCACAGTCATTATAACGTTAAAAGAAACAATCAACATAAAATGAAGTATCATTTCAATCCATCTCCTAAACCTCTATAATGTATGTTTAATCAAACATCCTAAATGATTTTAAGTGGTTTTAAAATAGTTTTAAAAAAGTTTTAAAAACTTATAATGTTAATGGCAGCAGCTCAAGAAAAACATTAACCTAAAATGATGTAACGTAAAACAGCAAAAAAAGCGTAATATAAACCCTTAAAGTAAGACGGGACTGACTAGTCTAATATTAAATAATCTATAGTTTAAATTCATATGTATTTTTTCAACTGTATTTTTTCAACAACAATTTGTTGTATTTTATCGCTTTAAAGATAACAATTTGAGAACACATTTAATAGACAACTATTCGTTAAGACCAGGGAATACATATGCGGCTGTCCTAATCTGCCACATTAACTCATCAATCTCTAACAACAGTTGCCAAGGGCCACCCTTAAGGTCACTTAACCTACAGTGTAAAATGACAAATTTAAAGTTATGATCTGGATGTTCCAATAAGTGTTTCGCTAAGGCGTTGTTTGTATCCCTTTTGCTAATAGCATAACTGTGCTTGTAAATACACTGTTTAATCTTTCTTTCAGTTTTGCCTATGTAAAAGGCAGTACATTGATCACATACAGCAGCATATACAACCCCTTTGGACTCACAGCTAAATTTACCCTTAATATCATAAACGTTGTCATTAATGACCACCTCCTTTTTTGTTAAAATTGATTTACATTGAGCACATGCCCCACACTTAAACATTCCCCGGTAGCCGTTAACTTGTGGTTTCCTCTTTTTTTCTAATAACGCCTTAAGGTTGAAATTTCTTCTATATGTAGTTTTAGGTTGCAAACCTAACTTATTACATAGAGTTGGGTCATCCATAATAACCCTCCAATTCTTGTTTAAAATCTGTCTAATAAATTCATAATCAATACTGAAAGTACACAAGAAACTAGTCTTGTAAATCTTATTGTTAGTTGTCAATAAGGCAGTGTGGCCCTGTTCCAATTCCAATGGAACCACGTTTGAGATTGGTGTACCCAATAATGGTTTAAAAAGCCCCATATGGCATTTCAATGTCACTTCATCCTTAACCTGTGTAATAAGGTTGATGGGGTAACCCCTATTAGCAAACATTTTCTCCAAATTCTGACATTCTTCTTCAAAATCAAGAACCTCAGTCACCATCCTTGCCGCCCTCACCACCTGGCCTTTTATAACCGCCTTCTTCTGGTGAAAAGGGTGGCAACTACTAAAATGTAGAAAGGTGTTAGTATATGTGGGTTTCCTAAATATCTTACTTTTGTACTTAAAGTTCTTCCTATCTTTCATAAGCTGAATGTCAAGAAAGTTAATACAGTTTTCATCCGTTTGAAAAGTGAACTGTAAAAATTCTGTCAACCCCGTAAGACTTGCTATGAAAAAGGGGACCAAAGTTTTTGGGCCTTTCCAAATGATGAACATGTCGTCCTGGTACCTAGTGTACCAGGAGACATGCTCTTTAAACATCGGGTGGGTAAAAAGTAATGTATTCTCCCAATGTGCCATGATAACATTGGCAAAACTGCCCCCACATGGGGAGCCCGTCACACCAGACTTTTGCAAAAACCTCAAATGCCAAGAAATTATTAGATAAAACCAATTCCAACAGGGTTTCTATAAGGTAAATAGTGTCCTCTGGGACCTTTCTAGTAAACAAAAAGTCTCTAATCCACTCAATACCCAGGTTCTGAGGTATAACCGTGTAAAGGTCTTTTACGTCAATTGTCACAAAGCATGATTCGGCCTGATACTCTAAGTTGTTAATATTTTGTAAAAAAGCCCAAGAGTCCTTACAAATTTGTGCTTCATTCTCAATAAAAGGCTGCAGCAAGTTGTCTACATGTTTAGCACATGCATATATGACTGACCCTCTTCCATCAACGATGGGTCTGAAAGGAGGGTTGACAATTGACTTATGCAATTTAGGAATGCCAAAAAAGGTGGGTACCTTTGGAGCTAACATTAATAAATATTGGTGTAAATCTATATCAATGTATGACTCCAAAAACAAATCCTCTAAAGTAGTTTTGATTTTCTTATAAGCCATATTAAGCTAGTTTATCGAGATTTTCTTATAAACTTCACTTTCTAAATGTTTTCTCATACTCTCTATGTATACTTTGTGGTCCATAAGGACCAAACCCCCACCTTTTTCAGGCTTTATAGCACGTATATCACATGTATTCAGTAAATGAATAAACTCATATTCAGATGGCTTGATGTTAGTGTAAGAATTAGCATAGTTGTTCTTAGCTTTGTGTAACGCTCTTAGGTCAACCTCACACATTCTTTCGAATAAACACAAGTTTGGGTGCAAAGGTGGGTGGAAGACACTAGAAACTCTTTTGGAGTTAACTAAAAGTGAGTTGTCACCTAATACAACATTTAAGTTTAACTTACGAACAAAAATTTTTAAGTCTAAGACCGTTTTAACCAAGTCCATTTTCCTACTAGGGACAAAAGTTAAGCCCTTCGAAAAAAAGTTAACCCATTCTTGTGAAATGTCCAACTCAGTGTAGTTATATATACCAAAATCACCCTCAATACTCTTATGTATTGACGGAGCAGAGTTGTGATTACACTCATTCACTATCTCCTCCACTGCCTTCTCTTGTTCCTTGGTAAAGTTTGCTTTTTGTTGTTGTTCACTTGACGGCCATTCTGTTGTCCGTGGGGGTTCCTGTGAAAACCCTGTTGATTTACTTCTACTTCACCATCCCCATTATCGTTGTTGTTATTTTTAACGAATAGTTGTCTATCAAATGTGTTCTCAAATTGTTATCTTTAAAGCGATAAAATACAACAAATTGTTGTTGAAAAAATACATATGAATTTAAACTGTAGATTATTTAATATTATTTAATATATTTTAACAATGAAACACTATGTAAGACCTAGTCAGTCCCTTCTTACTTTAAGGGTTTATATTACGCTTTTTTTTCTGTTTTACGTTACATCAGTTTAGGTTAATGTTTTCCTTGAGCTGCTGCCATTAACATTATAAGTTTTTAATACTATTTTAAAACTATTTTAAAACCACTTAAAATCATTTAGGATGTTTGATTAAACATACATTATAGAGGTTTAGGAGATGGATTGAAATGATACTGCATTTTATGTTGATTGTTTCTTTTAACGTTATAATGACTGTGATTGAACCTTATCAACTAATTGAGTAATTGTTGGTGAACGTTATATATACGTTGTTAATTGGTTTACTTTTTATCTGAAGAAGGTGAAGTATTTGCTCCACCGAAAGCGCTAATTAAACCAGTTTTTTACAAGTTGCCGGCTCTTATCGGTTTTTATTTTGCCTTTCTTTTTAACAAGTTTTTGTGTTTTTCTTATTTTGGTGTCTTGGTCTTTGTATGGTGATGGAAACCGGAGCAGCAACTCAGGTCCTCTTTACCCAGGACTTGAATGGATCCAGGAATGACAATAACGACAATAAAATGGGAAATTTAACCGCTCTTGTCCACGTACTGTTAGGTCGAGTGGATGCCCTAACTCAAAGGTTAAACGCACCTTCGGGTGCGGAGTTGCAGCAGTCCAGTCAACGTTTACTTAATTCTGGTGAATGGAATACTAACAATATTGAAGAACAAAACACCACAGAAAGACGTCAACCTTTAACGGATTTAAATTCCAGCAGAGGGGATGTAACAAGAGGGGAGCCTATCAACGGTTCAAACTCTAACGCACTAGCTTCTTTTTTTCCTAGGGCAGCTGAGAACATCACAGCTCTAGGAGCTTCACAACTTAATCGGAGCGATTTAGCGAACAATGTAACTGCAGTAAAGGATGGTGTTTACCCTTCAATGGCTACCTTCTTGAGGAATAATAATTTCTTTTCTCCTGACAATGATGTGGATGCCAACCAGAATAACGAACCCTTGGTGAGTCCTTTAACTTCTATTATTAACGATTTTGATTACAAACTGTATAGGTGTAGGAAATTGCAACTTGAGGTTGCATAACTACAAGAATGCATAGAGAAACATATAATACCAAAAGGCTTACGCCAATGGTGTTTCCCAATGGGACTGATCGAAGACTCCACATTTCACCGTGAACTGTTGTCATTGTTCGACAGGCAAAGTTTTGAGTTTTTGGGGGCCTTAATTAATTTTTATAACATTGAGATACGTGATTTAAAGGCCGAATTAGAATTACTAGAACACCAAATTCTGCACCATAATGAGTTTACAAAATTTAAGCATGATTATGCCCATAGTTTTATGAGCATTGAGGCAACTATGACCAAGTTACTATCTGTCAAAAAGAAAAAAAATAACACGTGATGTTCATGATTATGCCAATAAAAAAGCATACCCGAGACCTCCAGCTTGTAACTTTTCCATGTTAAAGACCCCAAATCGACTCCCTGGGATGGACAGTGATAATGAATGCACGGAAGGGGACATTGACATTAATGATCCACGGTTATACCTCAGAACCTGGGTATTGAGTGGATTAGGGACTTTTTGTTTATTAGAAAGGTCCCAGAGGACACTATTTACCTTATAGAAACCCTGTTGGAATTGGTTTTATCTAATAATTTCTTGGCATTTGAGGGTGATTTATTTTTGCAAAAGTCTGGTGTGATGGGCTCCCCATGTGGGGGCAGTTTTGCCAATGTTATCATGGCACATTGGGAGAATACATTACTTTTTACCCACCCGATGTTTAAAGAGCATGTCTCCTGGTACACTAGGTACCAGGATGACATGTTCATCATTTGGAAAGGCCCAAAAACTTTGGTCCCCTTTTTCATAGCAAGTATTACGGGGCTGACAGAATTTTTACAGTTCACTTTTCAAACGGATGAAAACTGTATTAACTTTCTTGACATTCAGCTTATGAAAGATAGGAAGAACTTTAAGTACTAAAGTAAGATATTTAGGAAACCCACATATTCTAACGCCTTTCTACATTTTAGTAGTTGCCACCCTTTTTACCAGAAGAAGGCGGTTATAAAAGGCCAGATGGTGAGGGCGGCAAGGATGGTGACTGAGGTTCCTGATTTTGAAGAAGAATGTCAGAATTTGGAGAAAATGTTTGCTAATAGGGGTTACCCCGTCAACCTTATTACACGGGTTAAGGATGAAGTGACATTGAAACGCCATATGGGGCTTTTTAAACCATTATTGGGTACACCAATCTCAAACGTGGTTCCATTGGAATTGGAACAGGGCCACACTGCCTTATTGACGACTAACAATAAGATTTACAAGACTAGTTTCTTGTGTACTTTCTGTATTGATTATGAATTTATTAGACAGATTTTAAACAAGAATTGGAGGGTTATTATGGATGACCCAACTCTATGTAATAAGTTAGGTTTGCAACCTAAAACTACATATAGAAGAAATTTCAACCTTAAGGCGTTATTAGAAAAAAAGAGGAAACCACAAGTTAACGGCTACCGGGGAATGTTTAAGTGTGGGGCATGTGCTCAATGTAAATCAATTTTAACAAAAAAGGAGGTGGTCATTAATGACAATGTTTATGATATTAAGGGTAAATTTAGCTGTGAGTCCAAAGGGGTTGTATATGCTGCTGTATGTGATCAATGTACTGCCTTTTACATAGGCAAAACTGAAAGAAAGATTAAACAGCGTATTTACGAGCACAGTTATGCTATTAGCAAAAGGGATACAAACAACGCCTTAGCGAAACACTTATTGGAACATCCAGATCATAACTTTAAATTTGTCATTTTACACTGTAGGTTAAGTGACCTTAAGGGTGGCCCTTGGCAACTGTTGTTAGAGATTGATGAGTTAATGTGGCAGATTAGGACAGCCGCATATGTATTCCCTGGTCTTAATGAACAGTTGTCTATCAAATGTGTTCTCAAATTGTTATCTTTAAAGCGATAAAATACAACAAATTGTTGTTGAAAAAATACAGTTGAAAAAATACATATGAATTTAAACTATAGATTATTTAATATTATTTAATATATTTTAACAATGAAACACTATGTAAGACCTAGTCACTCCCGTCTTACTTTAAGGGTTTATATTACGCTTTTTTTTTCTGTTTTACGTTACATCAGTTTAGGTTAATGTTTTCCTTGAGCTGCTGCCATTAACATTATAAGTTTTTAAAACTTTTTTAAAACTATTTTAAAACCACTTAAAATAATTTAGAATGTTTGATTAAACATACATTATAGAGGGTTAGGAGATGGATTGAAATGATACTGCATTTTATGTTGATTGTTTCTTTTAATGTTATAATGACTGTGATTGAACCTTATCAACTAATTGATTAATTGTTGGTGAACGTTATATATACGTTGTTAATTGGTTTACATTTTATCTGAAGAAGGTGAAGTATTTGCTCCACCGAAAGCGCTAATTAAACTAGTTTTTTACAAGTTGCCGGCTCTTATCGGTTTTTAGTTAGTGATACCACATATACTGAGCCTGTGAACATAGTTAACCCATTGGCCAACAGGTTCTGAGAAAACTTCACTCCCCTCTCCCCGCTACACTTACCTCATGCCATCCCTACCAACTGTGCCCTACCTTATATCTCTAAAGAGACGGTCGTAAATGCCCTCTCTAAGCCAAAATCACAGCATCTATGGAACCTCATAACATCATAAGCTGCATCCTACATGGGCTCCAACATGAATTAGCAACACCATTGGGTAATCTTTTCAATCATAGTCTAAGCATCAGCTTTGTACCAGCTGAAAGGAAAACAGCCATCATTATTCCCTTGCACAAAGATGGTGCATCCCCTGACCCTGGGAACTATAGACCTATTAACCTGACTAGCCTTATCTGCAAGGCAAAAGACTGAGTTAACATGGATCTTATCAACAAAGATAGAGGTAATCTTCAAACACCTGACCCTACTCAGTCTGGATTTGTCAAAGGGAGATCATGCCTGTTCAACCTGGAGGATTTCTTTGAGACAGTCACAAAGGCCCTGCATGAGGGGAAATTTGTACATGCAACCTACCTGGACTTAGCCAAGGTATTTGACACTATCCCCCACTCAGGCAACATTGACAAACTCAACCAACTAGGCATCAACTTAGATGGGTATCTAACTGGCTCACTGAATCATTAGATGGGTCGCTAAATGGTTCACTAATAGAACTCATATAGTCAAAATAGGGGACTCCACCTCCAATAGCAGACCTGTAACCATTGGGGTTCCACAGGGTTCATTCCTGGGACCTGTACTGTTTGGAATCTATTTTGCTGAAGTACAAGCAAAAACTAATAGTCTATGGCTGACAAAGTTTGCTGATGACTCAAAATGGGAGTGGTCATAGGTCATAGGATCTCCAAATTATGTCAACATCCTACAAAAGGATCTTACACAAACAAATGATTGGTACCAAAGTCATGGCCTTAAACTCAATGCAAAAAATGTATTATCATTCCTTTCAGCAAAAACAATGTTCATGTTAACTACCACATCAATACCAACACCTTAAGTATGCCCACAGTGGTGAGAGATATGGGAACACAGGTAGACATCTACCTTACCTTTGACCACCATGCCTCCACTGTTGTAAGAAGGGCATGCTATCTTCCTCACATCATAAGTAAGTGCATTGTCTCCAAAAAAAAAAGAATTTATAACCTCCATGTACTCTTCCCTCATCAGGCCGATCAATAACTACAACCCCCATTTTGGTATGTACCTTTCCAACCACCTGCAGCAATTGGAAAGACCACAAAGTTTCCTCACAGGGAAAGTTCAAGGACTTCAGCATCTGTCCTGTGGGGAGCATCTAAAATCACTGTCACTTCATTCTGTTTCATACAGAATACTTAGAAGTGATCTCTGCCTAACATACAAGACAATCTCTGACCCTGCTTTATTGGAAATGATGCATATCCATAAGTCAAATAGTATACAGGTTACTTGCTCTAAAGACCTTAACCTAGCATGTAACATTAATAAAACCTGCTGGAGGGACAGATTTTTCTCCCAGAGATTACCACACCTTTGGAACAGGCTCCCAGTTCATGTCAAAAAGAGCACCTCATTGGCCCTCTTCAAACGCAATCTGGACTATTGGATGGGTGACTGTAAATTCACCCTTGGGGTTCCACCAATGTCCCTGTTGGGCAGTAAGTGCTGATTATGGAAATAATGGTAAGAACTTGGTTAGGATTGTAGGGTCCTTAGCCTATTAACTTCTTATGATCCTATGATGCCATGATCCCACGATCCCAAAGACTGATGTAAAATGATCTAACATCCACACACACCAGGTTAGCTGCAGAAACAAGAATGTGTTAACCTATCTACATTTACAGAATTCTGCACAGCACACTCGAAGTTGGCTGTACTGAGAATAGTACCGCTGTCTATGTTTACAGAACACTGCACAGCACACACACCAAGTTGAATAGATTGAGAATAGAACGCCTGTCTATCTAAGTTTAGAGACTACAGAATGCACAGTGTATTGCATGTGCCATTCTTCAAGTCTGACATTAACTTGGATGCAGGTAATCCTATGGTGGATGACATCAGCAGGCATTGTGGAACACAGGAGTTTGGAGGTCTGCATCACCTGCAAGGCCATAAACAGTACAAAACCATGGTTCTTTAAGATTCACACTTGTTCTGCAGGGAGATGTACACACCAAGTGGGTGAGAGTGAAATTAGAACCCCTACCTATCTAGCTTTATGCATTATATAACACAGTATTTAACAGACACACCATGGCTTAAGTTTGATATTAGAATGGCTTTAGGTAATCTTATGGTAGATGACATCAGCAGGCCTTGTGGAGGACAGGAGTTTGAAGGTCTGCAGCACCTGCAAGGCTCAAAATAGTGCAAAACCAGGCTTAAGTTTGTCATTAACATTACTTTAGGTAATTTTAATGCAGACAACATCAACAGGCCTTGTGGAGGACAAGAGTTTGGAGGCCTGCAGCAACTGCAAGGCCCAAAACTATGTTAGTTTGAGATTTACACTTGTTCTGTAGGGAGATGCACAAACACACACACACACACACACACACACACACACACACACACACACACACAGAAACACATGCACACACACACACACACACACACACACACACACACACACACACACACACACACACAGCAAGTGGGCTGGAGTGAGATTAGCACAGCTGCCTATGTCCATTTACATACTACAGATCAACTACAGATCACAACACTTAATGCACCTACCACAGCTTAAGTCTAACATTAAAATAGGTTTAGGTAATGTTATGGTAGATGACATCAGCAGGCCTTGTGGAGGACAAAAGTTTGTAGGCCTGTATCAACTGCAAGGGCCAAAAAGTGCAAACTGATGCTTGTATATATATATATATATATATATATATATATATATATATGTGTGTGTGTGTGTGTGTGTGTGTGTGTGTGTGTGTGTGTGTGCATGTATACCTAAATATAGTGATATCTCTTCGCTCTCTCTCTCTATGTTATATATATATATATATATATATAGAGAGAGAGAGAGAGAGAGAGAGAGAGAGAGAGAGAGATATATATCTATGTGTGTGTATGTATATATATATATATATATATATATGTATATGTATATATATATATATATATATATATATATATATATATATATATATATATATATATATATATATATATATATATATATATATATATGTATATATATATATATATATATATATATATATATATATATATATATATATATATATATATATATATATATATATATATATATGTATTTAAAGAATATGAGGAGCAATGGATTTGTGCTCCTCTTAACTAAGTGTATGGGCATGCACAGTAGCATTTTTTGGATTGTTTATGCTTTGCTTAGTAGGGCGCAAATGTGAGATGCATTGCTTACATCAGAGAGTTACTATTCCATAAACTGTCCCCATCCCACACCTAGTTGTACTCCAGGCCAGGATTACGTGTGTTATACGGTGTGACCTCTTAACCGGTTTATGCAATGATGCACCTCGTGCAAATTGGATAAAAGTTTTTAAATTGTTCTTAGATATGCGGCACAGATGTTTAATTAATATGTGAATGAGGTTAATAATCATATAGCACACACAGAGTCACAGTCTGTAAAATGCAACCTATTACTACTTCACATGCAAAGTACCTTGGATATCTCAGAATTAGAACCCTAAACACCATCACACAAGCTGACTGCTTTAGACCTTTGATCCCCAGAAGCTGTTTGACAAAAAGAGGATCAGTCATCACACAATCACCTACATAAATATGTGCATTGCTATTCTTCAGTTACCTAACTAGGACAATGTATGTTCAAATTTTACATTACTGTCCTGATACTGTGAGACATACTAACTGTGTGAAATGCTCATATAGCATAGATGAATTACTGTTATGGCAGTTACAAGGGGACACTGCTGTTTTAAGGGGTGGGGGAACAAACACTCATGCTCAGCTAGGATACACACTAGTTTGACTATTATTTAGCCTCACTTTATAACATCTCCCTGGAATGATGTACCCATAATCTGTTGCAGTATGACTGCATGAATAGTCTATGTGTAAGGTCTACCAATTACAAATGGAGATGTAATAGTGGAATGGGTGCCTGTAGTCCCATGTGGATGTAATTTCTGTCTAAATAGCAAACTAGCGGAGCATAGTGCAAACATGCAGAAATTATTTTTTAAAAAATTATTAATTTCACATAACTCCTACCATTTTCAGACATCCACAATATATGTTTTGCACATTTATGTATGTGATCTTACCTTTTCAGAGGAATTGTGTCCACATTTATAAACTTTTACATCCCCTTCTTTCAGTGTAGACTCCTGTACATGAAAAATTTCCATGTACACCACTGACATGGACACAGAGCCTACACAGATCCATTATGTCTTGCTGGATCACCCTACCTGGCTAATTTGCATGACATTCAGCTACTTAAGCCAAAATTTGCATTGCACAGAAGTTTCCCTGTTACCTTGTGCTTGCATGTAGCTGCACAGGGTTTACTGAAGCTAAAACTGTTCGCACCCATGCACGCATCATGGCGAGATGTGCACACATTAAAATTTCTGTGTTAGCTTTATTGAATTACTCTGAGAGTTTAAGATAGTAGCACGGTACACAGATTTGGAAATATAAACATGATACTTAGCATGTTGGCCAATGTGATAAAAACAACAAAAAAAAAAGTGTATGCATTTCATGCACAAGAGAGTACTGAACTATATAAAACATATGTAAACAAGGCTGGTGCATCAGACATACACTTAAAAAAGCACATCATGAATATTAGTTCTACCACAATTAAGATGGAGATGGTCAAAGTGGTGCTGAAGCATAAAGCCCTGACTACATCCCATGTAACCCAGGTTCAATCACTGTCTCAGGTACTTAATAGAGTTGGCAGGAGTGAAAGGGCAGGTCCATTTTTGGGAGAGGGGTGGTCCAGAGCTGGCCTCATTCTGAAATTACCTCTTAGAGGAGGGCTGTTAGTGTAATTGAGCAATCTGGGGTTGTGCATTAGTCTCTCAAAACAACTAACTGGTGGTAGCCTCAAATATGGGTGTGCATAAGAATGAAGTGGCATGGGGAGAGCATTGTGGGCATCTTCCATGATATTGTCTGCATCTCTCACATAAGAAAGTATGTTTAGGGCATTGGAAATGACCTCTTTACCAGGATGTCTGCAAAGGGCACACGCACCTCTTGCTGCAACATTGAGGGGAATCCTTATTTTTAAAGATAATGAATGGGTGGTGCAAGACTTATTCTATGCCTGATGGTCAGCAGGCATGAGGACAAAAAAACACATAGAAAAATTAAGGGGGAGGACGACTGGGAAACTTGTAATGAACAGCCATGAAATCTCATCCACTGCTACTAGCTCATATGTAACAGTCAGGAACTACTTTGTCACAGTCTGTAACACTGACCACCAAATTATATGCTATGGACAATTGTCCTTAAGACCACATGGCCAATGTGCATTTCTGCATTTGGTAATAGCCAACATCTGCTGTACTCAGATATGCCTTACACTGTACAACTGTAGATAATAGTTAGAAAATCTGGATCCCCGTGGTTTTATCTGCTTCAGAATGAGGCTAGTGCCTTCCAGTGCAATGCTACTAACAGTCACGAAACATGTTCAAGACTATTGCATGCATGCAGTGTTTACCAGGAAGGATTAATGATGTCTCTTCAATATCAACAACTCCTTCCCTGTCATGTGGTAGAACTGCTAACAATAAAACCCTTCTGTCACTGACTTGCATATACTTCTGTGACATCAAGAATGATCTAGTTGGGGCAAGTTATTAATGGAACATGATGCAGCACTGCACAATTCACTTAAAAAGCTTGACTGAAGAGAGGGAAGTATAAATAAAACTTGTAAGTAAAAAGGAAGGAAAACTTAAAATGCTAAAACACTCCCTACCACAACCACACACACACACACACACACACACACACACACACACACACACACACACACACACACACACACACACACACGCACACACACGCACACACACACACACACACACACACACACACACACACACACACACACACACACACACACACACATATACATATGGGTCTACTTCTAAATTCCTAAGACCACATTACCAGTGATGAAAATCCAGAGAAGAAAATCATGAAGTCTCAGAAACTTGAATGTCGGCGTTTTACCATGATAAGTAAAGTTGTCCACTGCTAAACAAAATGCACACTGAAGTCAACATTCCCTTTTCTCCACTATAGTGCGATTTCCAGAGTTAAAATATTAATTTAGGGGGGGTGTGGGGATCTGGGGCATAATGCCCCACCTAGCTGGATGTTACTTATCTCAGTATGCTTTTCATTTCAAATTTGATGAGTGTGTACTTAACATGATCAAACACCGACGGTGCGGTTTTCACGGTTTTGTGACTGTGGTTTTGGGATTTTCATCTTCAGTAATGTGGTCTTTAGGATTTAGAAGTAGACCGCACATATATACACTCACACATACAGTTTTAACAAATCAAAGGATGGACCCACACTGCTATAGCTATTGGCCTATCTTTACTTCAAATATTCTTCCGAGTCAGTGAGATTCTTGTCTGTAACTAATAAGGCATATGTCATCTTTAAAAGTCACATTCTTCAATAAATTTACCAAATACCAGGAGTTAAGGAAATAAGATTTTTCAAGATTCACTGTGCAGTTCAAAATTATGTCCATGTACATAGCCAGTGGTCCATTCTTAAGGGTTCTGTTTAATATAAACAGGAAGCCTGTTCCAAAGAAAGGGCAATCTCTGAGAAATATATCTGTCTCTCCAGCATATTATATTTGAGTCACTGACTAAGTTTAGATCCCTAGATCAGGTGATCCTCATGCTGTTTGTCTTACGAATGTGTAGCAGGTCCATCAGAGCTGGATTTGTGAGTGCCTTATAGGTCAGGCATAGGTCACCCCTTAATAGTCGATAAGAGACAGTGTAAAGGGATAAGGGTTTAAGTCTATTTGTACAGGATAGTTCATTTACATCCTGTATTTTATTTGGGAGTAACCTCTGAGGTCACTCCAGCTGCTGTAAGTGCCTAGTCAAGTATATGCCAAATGGCACATTGTACTTTTATTAGTTCTAGATGAAGTTAATGTTTCTGTTTCTGTTTCACCACTGTCTGCATTAGAGACATCATTTATTGAACTATTTCCAGGCATCTTTTCATTACCAGGTCCATAATGAACACCTGATGGAATGCTATGCTGTTCAGAGCTGACATAGAAACTGATGGCACTTTTCACAATCAGTCTGGGGCTGGTCTCTTCCGCTCTCTCCACATCCCCAATAAAACTCCCCACTGGCACAGCTATACAGTTAACATATCAGCAGAGTGGTCAAGCCAAAGTCTCCATCACTCTCTCTGTCCAACCATGCTTCATGTCCCTGCCCAAGTAGCTGACATACACACTTTGAAATTTGATTAATAAATCAAACACACACACACACACACACACACACACACACACACACACACACACACACACACACACACACACACACACACACACACACACACTCCTGGGAAAGGCTGGCACAGGTTTACTAGCTATGTCCCCTTCTGCCCAGACTAAAAAGTAGTTCTGACTGCCACAATCCATCTCTGTATGAGCTACTCTAAGGCTCTTACCAAAGGGTGACAAATCCTACTGTGTGATGTGCCTATTATCCAAATGGTAACTGTGACCAAGACCAAGGCTATTGGAGTGGGCCATACAATTTCACGAAATACATATGCAAGTATTTTAAGAGCTTACTTAGCTCTAAACAGACCAGCCACAATTACAAGGTTTAACTATATTTAATAATAACTAATAAAGGGACAAGATAATAATCAGTACAGTAACTGCAAAGTTCAGAATCACAGGGAATATTTTAAGACAACATTGCAGGGCAGCCTCACATCAATACAGCAAACATCTAAAGTAATCTTTACTATAGTCCCATCTATATGTAAACAAATTTACTTTTCTCTACTTCCTTACTATTAGCAAGGCAAATGCAGATGAGTGTATGTTGTCAGATATAAAGACACATACAAAATGCAATGATCTTTCTCTGAGACAGATCTGAAAGTAATAATCAACATTACTGCTGGGTTAGCTCAGATTACATCACTCTTTGTCAACTGTCTTCAGTTCCTAGGCTAACAGCAGCTAATATATATTTTAACATCTCTGCATTAGAAGTACATATCTGTCTGATGTTTGTGTAGAACTGGAAGTCATAACACAATTAAAGACTTTTATATTTTCAACCTAGTAATTATTTATGTTTCAAGACAATACAAAAACCTCTAGCCATAGACATTTATGTCAGTTTGTTGCACTGAGACTGAGATAACACATTTGTAAAACAAGTTTAGCTTATTTTCTGAAGTTTCACAAGTAATCTCTGTATGTTCGATGCTTCCAGCTTCTATTTTTAATACATACATTTGCACAGGTAATAGTTTATATACATTTCTGTTCTTTTTCAGTATGGTACACTGTAGTTACACTCTTGAAACTCAGTCATACCTCTCAACCTCTTAGAGCAAGACATCTGGACAAAGGCACAAATAAAGGGAGGACAAAGGCTCAAAAATAGGGACACTTTTTAAATATCGCTCTTACAAATGTAGACAGTTCATAGAATAACATGTTTTGTATTCACATGAATTTTCTGAAGGATATGACGTCTGGAATTCAAATGTGTGCTATTATTTTACGAATTCAGTCTTTAATAATTTGTCAGTGATTTGCCAGAAAAAGCACAAATGTATGAGAAACTGACGAAAAAATATGAGGCAAAAATGTGGACATTCTGCAAAAATCTGGACAGTTGAGAGGTATGAGCTCAGTACATAACATACAGTTCAACACATGCTTCTGCACCAGTACTTTAATATCCACATATATATAGTTCTCTTACATTTGTAAGACAAGCATATATATCATATTAATATTCACAAATGACATGATTATTTACAAAATCCCACTTAGCTGGGCTGGCAGTGTCACAGTCAGTATTGCACAACAGACAATCCAGTAGTAGTTAACTGTGTGCTGACCATTGCTGTGGTGACTCAGGGGCCAGAGCTGTGATCTATGTCACTGCAGACAGAGCCATCAGGGATCGCTGTAGGTGCTGGATAGCAGACTAACAGCAACATGTCAGTCCAGAAAGTGTTGTTGAGACATACTGTTTAAATTCCTGTTTCCCATGACTGCATGCCCCCATCTGCATTCCATTACATGATTAATTGTATGACATACCTTGTATAGTGCTGTACTCCTTTGTGAGAAGAAATCCACTTATACTGTTGTAATAAATCGCAGTCTATCTTAATGAAAAAAATGTCAGACCTGTTTACCATAGGCAGCAGTGTGCCTTTTCTAGGTAATGCTTATGAACAGGTGATGGCCTGTGCACCAGTCTGTGGCTCCCACCTGCTAATTGCATGCAGAACAGCTGGGTTGCCTTTCCATTAGCCAGTGGCATGGCAACACAGTGCTATAACTAAGGATTTCATGTGGGCATTGCCCCTTTTCCTGGCCTGTGAGGAGGACATTATTGAGGTGTGGGAGCTACAGTATCACAGAGGATAGGTGGAAATACTGTCTACTGTTTGAATTGATGTGTTATGTCTATAGTTTTGCAAGCTATGTCTGGCCATTGTTAACAGACCTTCAGATTTTGTAGCAGTGTACAGTGTAAATGTGTGTTGGGGTGAATAAGTAGACAGGCAAATGTGAGTGTCATACATCCTTTTCTATCTGACTGTGTATGCTGCTAGAGTTGATGCTGGTCTATCAGCTGTGTATATTCGTAGGGGGAGACTGTGACACATGTTCCTTAAAACCTCAACGTTCTCCCCAACCCTTTCTGTTTGGCTGTTGTGTGGATGCCCTGCTCTAGGTGTTTGGGAGATAGAGTAAGGATTGTGAAGACCACAATAAACCACTCTTAAGGAAAAACTGAATAAAACACTCACCAGTGAATAATACGCTGCACACAAAGATAATATAAATATTTTAATACAAAAAACTCTAGCACTTTGGCAACACAGCCTTCCAAGAGTTCATCATTTTTTTAGGGATTGTGAAGACACTGGTAGAGAGCAAGCTGTCACTGTCAGTGAGGGTGCGGTGTCAGCTGTTGTGTCACAGCATGGCCTGTTTGAGGGTACCCACAACATTCCATGTGAGGCATGTGCCTGTTGTGCATATGTTACATAATAGTGCCATCCAGAGAGTGGTAGGCAACATTTAATACACATATTCATAACTGTGAAATGTGTCCCACCATGCATGCCTTTAATGTGCTACTGTGGGTGGCAGTGACTGTGGTATGAGCAACCAGTATTGCTGGACATTGCAGGGCTCAATTATTCCTATGTTGTATTGACATGGATGTAGTTGTCATACCACAGACTGGGCTGTGGGCCAGGACTGTGGGTGTCTAGATGTGACAGATGCTAGACATGTAGCAGATAGAGGTACCAAGCCATTATTATGGCAGGTGTATTTGTAAGACATATGTGCATGCATACAGTATGTAACACAGGATTAGCATGGACATGTGTGTTCTGATGGGGTTCCTAATAGATAGTCAAACTTCTGCAAGTTGCAACCTCATATGGTCGAGACCATAAGTTAAAAGTTGCAGAAGTTCAAGCGTTTCAGTGGAAATCTCCATAAGGGGAGGTTTCCATTTTGTTCAATGTGGTGCAATCTTGGAGTTGGTGTATTTAAGTAGTGGGGTTGTGTGGTGAGCAAAGCCCCCCATGTGGGGGTGCAGGGGGGCTTGCCACCCTTCTTACAACAGATTATTTTGTTTTGTTTTCTTTTTTTTTTTTTTGTTTTTTATTCATAGTCAAAGTTTTTTAACTTCAAACAGGACGGTTCGGACATTCCGTGTTCAAAGTTATTAAACTGCGACTATGCAATAGAAACACATTCTGATGGGTATGACATGTGACACTGAGCTGTCTGTTATGATTTTGTAACCCCATCTGCACTGTCTTGCCAGTATGTTGGCACACAGAGTACATTTTATGATGACCCTGCCATAAATAAGGGGCACATCTGTGGATATTCAGCAACAGTCTGTGCAGTTGTCAGCTCTACCTTACATTGTAGGCCTCCCATGCATCCAGCAGCATTCATTTGTCTGTGTTTTGGTTCTGTGTTTGCATCAGAGGCCTAAGTAGACTGTGATGTGGGCCACAATATATAGGAGTAGTGTGTAAATGAAATCAGGATATGTTTGTAAAAACAGTTGCTATACTCCAGAAATCAGTTGGCTTACTGGTATTTTGCTCTGACTGTCGTTCAGACAGTTCTATGTACTAAATTTGTCAGTGATGTCTTTTTTCCCTAAAGTTACATCAGTGTAGTGCATAATATATTTACAAAAGCATCAGTAATTCCCCAGAGCTGATTTGGTGTATGGTGTGTTGCCCTGACTTTATTCTGATAGTCCTAGTTTCAATACTTGGCAACTTTGTCTTTTTTTCCTAATGTTACATGACTGCACTGCATGATATATTTACAAAAGCAGTACTAACTTGCCAGAGTTGGTTTGGCTTAGTGATGTGTTGCTCTGACTCTAGCACACAGTGTTCTGCGTTCGAGACTTGGCAGTAAGGCATTTTTTTCCCTAATGTTAAATGATTGTAATGCATGATATATTTACAAAAGCATCACTAATTCCCACAGCTGATATGGTGTAGTAGTGTGTCGCTCTGACTCTAGTGAACAGGGTCCTGGGTTTCAGATTTTCCAGGGCTGGTTATTTTGTTGCTGGGCAGAACAGTGGTTGAATGAGATAGAGTGATTAAAGCAGTTTTAAGTGGGTTTGCATGGTTTGTTGCAATGCTAAGCTATGCCAGGAGACACTTAGCTTTCCCTTAGCTTCAGTTACCGATGCTTACTCCTGCTTAAACCCATGCTAATTCCAAAAAAAGAAAATAAAAAATGGATGATAGGAGAGTGGTGAAATGGGAGCAAGCAGGAAGAAAAACATTATGAAAGGCAGCTAGGGATGTGTAGGATGGGTGTAGGAAAGGATCATAGCTCTCCATTTCTTGTGCAGCAACATCTGCGAATAATGTGGACAGTTTGGAATTTAGAGCCTCACACTCCACAGGGAGGGGTGTAGGCAACATACATTCATTGAGTGGTTCATGGGTAAATTGACTGACATCAGCATGTGTGTGTGGGTGAAATTGAGAGTTATGTATGGGACGAGATTTTTTGGGGGACATATGCCCCCTTTTTTTTAAGGTGAGAATGGGATGTTGGAGAAGGGTTGTAGGTATGTTTGGGGAGGTAAGTTGGGTAGGAGAGGTTGCTTTTGCAAACAGACAAGACAGACAAGACAGACAAGACAGCAGACAGGGGTGATGTCATGACACATGAAGAGGGTAAACACCTTGGACAGGGAGGGTGATTGGGAATCAGAGGGCCATGTGCCCCCAGATGGAAACAATAGGACTGAGGTCCCCACCCATGGGCAGTTACCACTGTCCCTGCTCAGCCCTGAAGATGGCTGTGCTGGAGGCTGGACGACAGGGCCAGCCTGCCTCTTGTGGTACACCAGTCTGCTCTCAATCTGGCACAGGTGGTCATCCACTGGTGTTGGGTGACAGGGTCCTGTCTGTGCCCGTGCCCAGGGGGAATGATTCCCATCCACTGAGGCAGTTACACCCAATGGTGGTGCAGGACCAGTAGAGGAGACAGCTTGAGGTTGGGTCCCAGATGTGCTGTTAATTGGTGCCTAGGCCAGATGAGGAGGGACAGGCAGATTCGCTGGGATCTGCCTACCCAAACATGCTATGGTGTTGAGGTTTGTCTAAGTGCATTGGTTAGTCATGAACAAATCATTTCAACATTAGTTATAACAGCATGCACGGGTGTTCAAATTTACCCAGAACAATAGAATTAGAAAAATTGCATAGCAAACAGAACGCATGCATAAATGGGATAACAGGCATTATTGTAACAGTATAACGGTAACAGTTATGGCAACGGGCCACCACAATGGAATTTGAACAAGGTATGTTAGTATGCAACCATTGAAATATATGAAAAATAATAGAACACAAGTCACAACAGTAGGTTTTGAGAATAACATACCCGTAGTATATGAATAATCATTAATGATGTAGATAAGGGGTGGGGGGAGATAAAAACAGTCCATTACCAATTGTATAGGCTATATATTTCACAACAGTACTGCTCAATAATCTACAGGCCTGCCCTCACTTTACATCTACCTGAGGCCTATAGCTACTGTGGCACGTACATACCTGTTAATCTTTTGACCTGGAATGCTATGGGGCAAGCTGTGTCAACTCTAGGTACATGACTAGAGGGAACTCATACATATCAGGGTTACATGTATGACTAACAAGGTGCACCCTACACTGATGTTGTGTGAGTGTGCTTATGGCATACTTCTACTGGATTTATATCTGTGTGCAAGGTTATTGGCAGGAGTGATCACTAGCCATGACAGAGCGACACTTGAGAGATATGTATCAGGAAGTGTCCATGGTGTATATAGCTATGCTGCTGTCATTTGTAGGCATGGGACTGGACACTGGAACATTTGTACACAGTTTATTAGTATACTCTTCATAGAGCTAATACAAACATTTCTTTACCTATGAGCCCTTTGGAGAAAATACCTATTAACACTACCTGACTGTTTCTACAACTACTCAGGATTACTTGTGTGTAACTATAAGCACATCTTAGTACCAATCCCTAGATTCAAACTGTGGTCTGTGTGTGGAAAAATGAACAACATATCTACTTCTAATTACACTGAGCTACTACAGTACTGCTGTTTGTTGCTTGAATGATTTGTGCCTAAAACTCACTTGATTACAAGGTCTGACCTTGTCATATGAGTGGAATGTCACAGTATCATGCATGATAGATAGTTAATGAACTGTGTATTAATACTTTGAATGAAGGTGTACACATTTAACCCCTAGTGGATGTGAATATGTGTGATCTGTACAGACCATAGCAGGGTGCTGGGTTGCATACCTGACCCATACACATTTGCACATCATATATTTGCAGTCTCCACCTATTACAGTCTCATACTTGCCTGCATCAGCATACCTACATTCAGGAATACATGTAGCTGAAATGCAAAGGTTAACACAAGACAATGCTGCAGGGAACACACTATAATAAATTACACATTACTTTTCAAGGTTCAGATCTTAGTGCAGAACATATATCAACTGTCATTGTATCTTGTTTTACAGCTCCACATCTACTTTTTGGCATAACAGCTGGCTATCAGAAAAACCTCAGTGAATTCATGCTCTCATAGCTATATTTGTTGTGTAGTACATGTACATTTGTATTTCTTCAACAACAAACCAGATTAAACACAACAGTTTGTGGGAATATTCTTTATAAAGGGTGACATGATACAGTTGTTTATTACATTCAAAATTCTAAATTTAGTTGTACTGCATATCCTGCAGATGATGAATGAATGTCATTTATTACTTTCACAGTAGCAAGCACAGTGTACTTTATTAACAGATTAATTCCTACACAATATTACTACTTTATTGACTTTCTTTCATCAATAGAAGCTTGTTTGCTGCCTTTATCTGCATTGCACAGTACCTGGCATTAATCAGTTATATCAATGTTGGTCTTACAACACACTTATTTACTAAGAACACGCTATACCTAAGGGCAATAAACAATTATACTTTCTTATTTACTGGACTATATATATTGCAAGTTATAGCTGTACTCACCACACTGTCAGCACAGCCTTGCCAGTTGTCCTGCTTGGGCCTCAACATTATGATCCCTCTCCTCTGCAGCTGTGGGGGGAAAACACACCATTATGCATACCTGTCTATCAAATATTCATACTACAATTTGATAAAGCACCACTTGATATACTTACAAACCTCTGGGGTATTCCAAGCCTGAGCATCTTCGATCCACTAGGCCAAGAGGAGCCCCTTCCTGCATTTCAGGTCACTGTAATGATGATGGACCTGGTCACCAATGCGTGGGGTGCAACTGGCATTGGTGAGCTCATGTGCCAGATGGTCATAGGCCTCCGACTTGTATTCTGAGCCCTGGTACTGGCCCTGCAGGAGTCTGTCGGCATGGTTCTTAATGAGGAGTTCAGCCATGACCCTGGACTCCAACATGCCCCAGTACTGTGCCCGAAAGCACGCTCCCTCTCCTTCATCTGCCATAGCACCTACAGGAATCAAACTCTAACAGGTTCTGCCTGTATTCCTGCCTGCATCATTTAAATATAGCCATATTCCCATACTTTACTGTCATTGGACCATTTTCAAAATGCTAATCAAAGCTCAGCAGTGCACGAACCCACTAAGCTGAGTTGAGCAGTGCTTAAAGTGGGAAATGCTAAGCAGTACTTAGCGGTGCACAAATCCTCTCAACTGAGCTGAGGAGTTCTTAGAATGACACTGCTTAGCAATGCTCAAACCAGCTAAGTGGAGCTAAGCACTGCTAAGTATTGCTCAGGCAGGTCCTGTTTAAGCATTGCTTAGATTGGCTTAGCAGTGCTTAGCAAAACTGAGCTAAGGGCTAACAAAATTTTCATTTAAACAAAAATAGCAATCGGATATTAGTTACTCATTATTGATACATTATTATTAAGTGTATGTATTTTACTTTACATGACCTCCCCCTGTGTGCTTTCATTATGTTACCTTGGGGTGTGACTGTACTGTATCTGACATGTGTGTTTAAATTGTGGTTTTCACCTCATATCTCCACTGATACTTGGATTCTGGACCAGCTACAGTACCCTGGTTAACAAATATCACTAACTACATCAATAAATCAAACAAAAATTAATATAAAATTGCTTTCCCATGTAAAAGCTGAATGCCCTGTCTTGGTATTCAAAACATGCATCTACTGCACACAAAGCCATGACTCTAACCACTCAGCTAACTTGACTGTGAAGGTTGCAGCTATGCATTTCTATATAGCTTCTCGATGCATTTAAGCACTGCTGAGCAAGTGTTTTGCTGCACAAACCCGCTCAGCTAAGCTTAAACTTTGAAGAAAAAGAAATAAAAAAATGTAACCATTAGTCAAAAATTAAACAATACACTTCAAATTATTAAATACGTGTCCAAGGACACTTTCTTTATTCTTTTAGTGCCATGCAGCACTTTCACAGTGCAGGGTGTGTGGTACAGACATTGTAACACACCCCCTACATGACATTCACTTCCCATTCTTCATTTAAATGTCCAAGGACACTTTCTTAATTTTTGCAGTGCTGTAAAGCACTTTCACAATGCAGGTGGATACTGTAACACCCCCCCAACATGACATTCACGAGGACACTTTCATTTTTTAGTGCCATACAGCACTTTCGCAATGCAGGGGTGTGTTATGGGTACTGTAACACACCCCCTACATGGCATTCACTTCAAATTCTTCATTTAAGTGTCCAAGGACACTTTCTTCAGTTTTCTAGTGATACTGTAACACAACCCTACATGACATTCACTTCACATATTTCATTTAAGAGTCTGAGGACAATTTCTTTATTGTAAAGTGCCGTACAGCACTTTGAGAGTACAGGGGGTGTGTTACAGATCTCACCCCCTAGCACTGATTCAGTATCCATGTACACAGCTCTCCCTCAGTAGCACACCTTCATTAATATGCAATGTGTGCTGCCTAGAGGGAGATGTGGACACAGACACCATTCACTCCATATAGGAATAACACTATTCCTACATGGAGTTTATTAAATCTGGGGGATTATGTTATCTCTTATCACTTTATAAAAGGCTTTTGTTGGATTTATATTATATTGTTTATGGGCTGAGTTATTAATTATATTACATATAGATTCATGAATTAATTTCCATTTGGCTGTATAGGCTGAGTTTAGCCATACAGTAACTGTTTTAGTAATAGATGCCAATGAATAAATATCTATATCTGGTAGAGTAATACCACCCTTTTTGCAACCTTTTAAATGGTTGTTAAGCGTGATTCTAGGCTTATGGTTAAACCAAAAGAAATTCAGTAACATTTTATTGTATTGCCGTATAATTGTCTTAGCAGGAGGGATGGAAAAGGATTGTATATAATATAACAATTTTTGGAAAATGACTGATTTAATTATACACAGCCTATCTTCCACTGTATAAAACATCTTATTCCATTTCTGCATTAATGATTTTATTTGACTTAGTATAGGAATATAGTTAATATTTATTGTTTCTCTAGTGTTGCTAGTTAGTAAGATTCCTAGGTATTTAATGTCATTATCAGGTGCTAATTGCTTAACAAAGTTATTATTTAATTCCCTTTTATTTGAGTTAATACAATTTTTGTTTGATTTCATTAAATACAAGACCAGAAATAGTTTGAAAGAAGTTCATTGTTTGCAATAATTCAGTTAATGATTTATCTTTATCAGATATTGTCAAAAGGATGTCATCAGCAAATAATTGTATTTTA
>NC_056735.1:1988269698-1988409698 GCF_019279795.1 Protopterus annectens
GGGGTAACTTAGTGGCATTACTGTGTAAAATTGATTAGTTCATAAGTTCATAGATTAGTACTAGGCTAACTGTCGTTGTGGTCTATTTTTTGCCTAGCCAGTCACACCATATTAGAATCAAACTCTGCATCTTGTGTTTGTAAGGTAAATGCTTTAACCATTTAGCCAACCTCCCACCCAGATTAAGAAGGATGAGGAAATCAAACCCTGTACTGCACAAAGTAGCTCATTAATGGCTCACAGCCTTAATTCTCTTCACCAACTGCCACACATATACCTGTAAGAATTGTTGAAGTGATTCTTGATATAGCCCTACACAACTATGGAGCAGAGGTGTCTAGCATCATATTCCATTGAAATATGTTAAGGTAACAAATGTGTAAATTTGGATAGATATGATGTATGCATGCATGCATGGGAAGGGTGTGTTAAACACTTGATGCAGTTTTCACCAAACACCTGAAGGATGGGACAGGGCACACACATCCTGTTATGTGGCACTGCTTCTGGTATCTGGAGGTGCATAGGCACCATGGTCAAGCATATGACCTCAGAGTATATGCAGATGTTGTGCATGCGGGTGTGTCTTTAGGCCATACCATTTCCAACACATCCCAAAGAAGTACACAAATCTACTGTAGTATAATCCTGATAGACAGTATGCCTCAGCTGACTGTCTTAGGTGTTACATAGACCATGGAGAGAGTATACCCTTAACCATTTCCTCACTGAGTTCAAACTGGTTTATGCATGGACTGTGATGAATGGTCTGGATCCATAAAACAAGGCACACATGACATACAGTATATGAGATTTAGGCTTCCAATCCCCAGCAAAGTCAGTAATACCCCAGAAGATTCAGCACCATATGCAGTACATGGACAATGGTGGAAAGAGGGTCATGAGAGGATACAGCCATAAACAATGAGAGTATGCATGAGCGTAGAATAAAAGTACATGTTGTATATTCTACTTTTGACAGTCCTACCTGTCTACCATTGAACATGCAAGCCAACATTTGTACTGACTTGCATAATGGCACATAGCAGGATCTAAGTATCCACATTACACATTCTCCAAGCAACATGAGACAAGCAGTACTGTAGCAGCTTCTGTTTTAATTTACATGCAGTACAAGCCATTAGAAAACTGTCTTATCATTAGGTGTTAGGTTGAACTCTCACTCCTTGGCCTTCAGGTATGCATGGCATGTGTCAGCACTTAGAACACTCATAAATTAATTGCAAGGTAACACTTAACCCAATTTATTCCCCATTTACCTCATTAACCTGCCATGGGAGAAAACCTTCAGTCAAGTTAACACTTCCAAGGACAGTAACAGTATCGATGTACCTTGAAATAGCAACTTAAAAACACAATAGCAGCATTGTACCAAGAATATAAGGAAGCACCACAATAACACAAGTAATAGTTGATAACAAAACCATTTCCTACACTTACATTTCTGATACAGCTGCTGGTTGTAAAATGTGTTCTCAGCAGTTCTTGACAGTGTTCTGCTTGAT
Organism: Protopterus annectens; assembly: GCF_019279795.1. Classification (NCBI taxonomy): domain Eukaryota; kingdom Metazoa; phylum Chordata; order Ceratodontiformes; family Protopteridae; genus Protopterus; species Protopterus annectens. The sequence goes on from NC_056735.1 coordinate 1,988,271,225, forward strand.
GTTGTGATGCAATCTTCCATAGGGCAATGAGGCCCTTAGTGAACATGGAGGATATATCACATAGTTCTGAAGTTTCTACAGCAGCCTGGAAGCTAATAAGGCCAATGTGATCAATGTTCCTGAATGAGTACCTGTGATACATGATGAGCATGTGTGGGTGATCAATGAAGACTGCAGGGATATGGGGAAATATATTTTGCATTTGTGATCTATAGATGTGCTAAAGAACAAAACTGCTATCACAGTTAAGCACCATGCAAACTGTACATGTTTTACATACCAGTGCTCACACCCTAACACCATCATGCCATTTCATATATTAATGTGTTAATTAATGATGACACTGTGACAGGTAATGCTAATTGGCTGCATGATGTTGTACATCACAGATCGACAATTTCAGCATGCTTGACCATGACAGGACTATCGTAGTTTCAATAATTTGACTTGGCGACTGGTATCCTAGGGCACTGATGTTGGCAGAGTTTCCAGATGATACAATAAGAAAAGCAGCACCTTTTTATTCCTGAAGCATGGGGACCACCATGAGCTTCTGACTGGGGTCTGCTTTGAATGACACCAGTATAAAGTGGATAATTGGCATAGTCTTGCCAGGGCAGTCTCTGATGTCAGTGCTATATTCCAGACTGGTGAACAGTGCAGACACCTTTACAAAGATCTTTGGAGGAAACATTCTGAACTTTTTAGCCAGTGGGAGGAAAGGGTCAGAGCAAGGGCCCCTGCATTGCATTTTTAAGTAGTTTTAATATTTTCAGTGCCCAATCATTTATCTTGTAAGTTATTCTGATTGCACTGGGCAATTAATTAAGAAGTTGTGTTTTGTTTCTCTGCTTAAGCAGACCAGATGGCAATTACAGAGAAGTTTCTACTGTTTGAGAGCAGACCGGAGCTGCTGTTCATGTGAAGGGATGCGTATAATTTATTGACATGTTATATAATATTCCTTAATATTACCACCAGTTATATGTGCACACTAAGAGAGAAGTGGTATTATATTATTACAGTGCTACAGCTTACATATTATAGGATCATAGGATTATAAGATCATAGGCGGTTACTAGGCTATTGGCCCTGGTTCCCTTACAAGCCTAGTCAAGAGTTTATCCCCAAAAAGAAACCTCAGTCAGCACCTGTCACACCTGTCAATGAGGAACACAGGTGGAACCCCTGGGACAAATTTGTGGTTTCCCATCCACTCATCAAGGTTGTGCTTGAACAGGGTCAGGAAGGTGCTCTGTTTGACATGTATAGAAAGTCTATTCCAGAGATGGGGTAGCCTCTTGGAGACAAACCTGTCGCTACAGCAGATTTTGTTGATGTCACATATTAGAATCAGGCCTTTTGAGCAGGTAATGCATGAGGAATTAGACTTATTGATATGGAGCATCTCTAGTAGGGCAGGGTTCGAGACTGCTATGTAGGCAAGACACAGACCACCCCTGAGCAATCTGTAGGATACCGTACAGAGTGATAGTGATTTAAGCCTGTCCAAACAGGACAGGTGATGACATGGATTCTTTTTGAGAGGTATTTCAGTGGCCTTTCCAGTTGGTGCAAATGTTTGGAGAGGTACATATCAAATGGGGCGTTATACTCAATTGTTGGTCTAATGAGCGAGGAGTATAGAGAGATAACCTCTTTTTTTCTGGATGAAATCCCTTTACTTATGAGATGACCCAAGTAAAAGGCTTTTCTGACCACTGCCTCTACATGATGGTCAAATGTGAGGTTATCAACCTGAGTGCCCAGGTCTCTCACTGCAGGTGTGTGCTTAAGAGTTTGCCGTTGATGTGGAAATAAGTAGGGGCCATGTTTTTGCCAAATGGTATGATGATAAAGTTTTTTGTGTTTAGCTTGAGGCCATGACTTTGGAACCACTCATTAGTTGCTGTGAGACCCTCTTGCAGTATGCTAACATAATTTGGGAAGTCTGCAAACTTGGTTAGCCACAGGCCTTTTATTAACAATAAAGTGCCTTTCATTCATGTTGTGTATTGTTTGGCCACATTATGTAGAGTTAAGACTGCCAGTTGCAATATATATTTTTTTGTATGTGGGGGATACCAGTTGTCTAGGTAGAGGGCCACATGTTTTGGTGTGTGTCCTAGTTGGGTAGTTAATAAAGTTGCAATTTGGTGGAGAATATACATCTTGCAGGTACCATTATGTTGGGGGCCCATATTGGGTGTGGTTATGTACTTTGTCCTGATATTGCTCATAATTTACTCCAGCATCTGCCACTGTTGGTTTTATCTTCCACGGGCATACACATTTTTTCTTGATGCAGCTGTGTTATGTGGGCTGCAGAATATACAACTTATATGTACGGCACTTAAAAGGGGATCTCAGAGCCAGTAGTTCCCACACTGATCAGTACATCTGCTACACAACAGTCCTGTGTCACTTCTGTTTCCTGAACACATTCACATACAATCATGGCAGTGGAAGTCGTTAGAATGCAAACCTACCTGCAGGTCCTATTGCAGGGCCTCGGTTTGAAGCAAATAAGTAGAACTATCTTAAGTGTCTATATAGCATTTGAATTTCTTGTGCAGTGTACATTTGAATTGATAGGTCATATGTTACATAAATAATAGTAACGTCTTCCTTTTTCTCTCTGTCTCTACCTCATAGTGTCACTATCCTTCTTTGTTAGATTTGATTTGATGTTTGTAGTTTTATATCTATCCATTTATATTTTCATTATCTGCAGCAGCTTTCATGGGAATGACAGTGGTGTATTCTGTGTCCCCACCTACCCTTCAGAAATGGCCTTCTCCTGCCAGTATTCTACATGTCTCCAGGCCAGCTTCTCTACAGAGTATTGTGGGCAGAGGCTTGGATTCCTCACCTATAGTCTCTGGTATTCACTCACAGGAGGAGAATGCTATTGTTCCCACCAGTGGCACTACCAGAGGTTCACAGTTTGGCACATAGCAGGAGTTGGTAGAACTGATAGGATTATTGATGGATCAGCAGCTGATAGACCATATTATCAACATGGAGAGAGTCATTCAACCTGAATGTACCTTCACTACCTCAATTGGGGTCTAGTGAGTAGCCAGTCAGGGTCCTGAATAACTTCTCCTTGGTCTTGTCCAGGCAGTGTGGAAACCACCTTATCTCACAGTGTTTCCCTTTCAATCTCTGTTTAATGTTCAGTGATCCCCTGTGTCCTTCCTTTATATGTATGTATGCATGTATGTATGTATATCTATAATTCTACTGCCAGCTGACTTAAATGTGTCAAAACTTTTTGACTTATTTTATATTTTTTGTTTGTGTTTCTTGCTTTGAAACCTCCTTTCATCCCTTACTTCCCCATCTTTTATTTTCTAATTAAAAAAAGGGGGGGTGCCTGTCTCTAAACCCTATATGCCCATCCTTCCCTCATTCTCACGTTTCCTCTCTTTTTCCTGTTGTTTGATCCTCTGTTTGCAGTGATCCTATTCTTTCTTTTCTATGCACTCACTTTCACCCCATTTACAGTAAAAAAATAGGTTAATAGATTTTAAATAATGCTGCTGCTGTAGCACATTTACTGTGGCTTCTGGCCATTCTCATAGTGTCATAATATAGCACATATTACTCTCTGTTTCTCTTTGTGTCATTCCTGCCTGTAATTTTGTGAATCTATGTCACATAGTTGCACATTAAAATTGCTCCAAAATTCCAGCTAGCTAACTAATAATTCACTTATTTGTCTGTACAAGGTGTACCATGGTAACCTCAGCAAAATTGTTGTGCATGTTTCTGAATCCCAGGGATAGTGTACTTTTCTTTGGTATTTTGTATTAAATGTAGCAATGCAATGAACTGAAAATGTGTTTTACTTAATGACTGCTTAATTACCATGACTGTGAGGCAGTTCTGTAACTGATGTTATGCTAGTGTTACCTATCTGAGCAGATGTTCAGGCAATTTGCATTTCATTTTATTAATGACAAAATAGTGGGTGACTGAATGAGCGAACATATTACATCTTTTTCTTGAAATGAAATGTGCATTCTTAAAGCGATGCTTTCAGTGAACAGACTATCACATAGTATTAAAATACAAAATGTATAGTTACCAAATTGATTTACTTAAGATCATGTGTTTATTTTGGTCCAGTAACTAATTAAAACATAGAAAATTGTGATCATGCCTCTTATCATAGCTAGACTTAAAGGTAACCACTACTACACAAAGTGACTTTCAGCTCTTGATTCTAGGGGCTTGTATAAACAACAAGGGACAACTTAGTGACAACAACATTTTATCCGTGGCTTTGTCTTTTACAGTTGGTTTAATTGAGATTAGGATTGTTATTAATAACAGTTGGTGTGTCTTTAGTGGGTACATCTTTATTATTAAATCTCTAGATGACAACCTAATATTTGATTATAAAGGTATTCAGACCTTAAGCACTTGTTTGATTTATCTGGTCATGATGCAGTAAAGGAAGTCAAGAAACAACACACGTAAAGGCTATTCATTCAACTACTGCCATTTCAATACAGACCTGATTTTTTATGGTAGTGTAAAAAACATAACTTGGAAAACACCATTTTTTTTCAGTTGTATTTCTTACAATGTACTTTATGTTGTCAGCTGTTCAGCGTGTGAAGCATTCCACAATGGGCATATTAATAGAATGCTTAAAAAGAGAACTTACAAGTGTTGCTACTCCATTAAAAGCAAAAATAAGAACAATTCGCCAGTCACACTTATTGGGCTACTTGTGAATTTAATAAATTATGTATATTACTGTATTAAATCATATAGTTCTGGTGAGATAGTGGGCCCTTAGAGTCATCTGAATGTGCAATAATTCAGTTGGTAGGTTCTCTGAAACCATGGCATCTACTGTGACTTAAATATGCCTTGAAAATACCTAAGCCAGCTCTAGAGACAAAGAAAGACAAATCCTTCACTTTTTCCCCCTGATTATCCTGCTGTCATTAGTGACTCAAGTATTAGAAAAGCTGATACAAAGAGGTGGGAAGTGAGCAGGAACTGGTGGCTTGCCCACTGCATAGAGTAGGGCTATGATTATTAAGATGGGAGGAGCCTGACTTGTGCAGCAGCACATAGCACTATAAAATGTAGGCTGCATGTTTGATAGTATCTATCTGTACAAAGTTATTGCAAATGTCAAGCTGAAGCATGGGAATCCATAAATATAAATCATCAATGACTGCAGTGGATGATGGCACCACTTGACTGTCACTTGTCAGAAGAACAAATGGCCCAATGGAGTCTCAGTCATGGGAGAAACTATTTGGCCAATAGGGTGTTTAAAAGAGAGAGGCTTAACAGTCATTCAGGGGTTAGGGTTTGCAAAAATTGATTTTAATTATTTTGTATATTAGGCCGTATCAAAATTAGACTTTGATTTTATTTTAGTTTCAGTTGTGTTTTAAGTTATAGTAGTTAATTAAATAGTGATTTTCACTGCACACTGTGTAGCATGTTGCTTCATTTTCTTCTGCTTAAAGAAACATTCTGAGAAAGGCATTTGTATTTGGTTGTATGAGAGATATGAGCGCTTATTATGCAGACAGGTTGTCTTAATACATCTGGGTGTGATGCTGCATTCATTTTTGTTTAGACTGTTATTTGATTGAGAAATGGACATCAAGAAATTCATTTCAGCAGCAAAACTCCAAAAATTTCTTGCCATCATTTTCATGGACACATGCTACCCAATTGTCATATGAGGTATATAAGGGTGGCACAGTTGCTCAGCAGATATCATTGTCACATCACAGCAACAGGTTCAGTGGTTCAATTCTCAGCTGGGGTGTCTTCTATGCATAGTTTACATGTCCATCCTGTGTTCACATAGATTTCCTCTTGGTGCTGTGGTTTCCTCTCACATTCCAAAGACATAAAGTAGATGGATTGAACACTCTAAATTGGCCATAGATGTGAGTGTGAATGAGAGTGTGTGGTATGGAAGACCAGCCACAGCAGGGCTAGCCACCTGTTGGTGAGAAGCTTGGCTCTAGAAGATTGTTAAAGTGACACCCCAACCTGATGGAGGATGGATATAACCCAATCATAATTTTTTTTAACACAAGGGGAGTTTTACATAACTGTTACATGGTATTACTCATTAAAAAATAAAAGTATTTTTGTGTGGCAGTGCGAGGTATTACAGGTTTTAAAGCTGTTGCTTGATAAGTGTTATAATTTCCTTCTGACTACCACATATGTGGTGATATGAAGTGTGTTGTAACTGCAGTGTTCAAATGTGGTTCCACAGAAAACATCTGTGTGGTGTGACAGCACAGTATTAAGTTAATTATGTACTTCTTCATATATATATATATATATATATATATATATATATATATATGTATGTGTGTGTATATGTAAGTACATACAGTATATTGTGACACATTGATTGGAAAATGTGTAAGTTGCCTTTAAGTGTACTACAGCATGAAACATTGCAATATTTTCACAGCAGTTAGCTAAATAACAAGGTTTTAATTGACAATTGTGAGTGTATACAAGGAGGTTGCCTGAAAACATAGAAAAATAGATTTGGTAAGACTGAATGAATGTCATAAAATACAGCAGTTTATTTTCAGTGCAATAAAATGCCAACAATGTTTCAGAGAAGCAACATAATACACAGAAAGGCATTTGGAATAGAAGTTTTAGATGGAACAAGTACTAAGAAAGGGACCTTGTGGCAATCATATGAAAACTTTAAACATGCTTGTTCATTTTACAACATCAATGCAGGATGACAAATTAGCTGGGTTTATAGGAGAAGGCAAAGACATACCGCAGAAGGAGATAAAATGATCCCTTGTCTCAGGCATTTGCAGTGACCCCTTTCTAAAGTATTGAATGCACATCGTATTAAATTATAGAAGTAAGAAATAATTTCTATGACCTGAACCTGATATCACAAAAATATAGACTATATAAATTTCAATGTATGATTTTGAAAGGAGAAGGTGAAGTGGGCATTACAATATCCTTGGGTCATCAGTCAGTGATGAATTTCTGTCATTGCAAGGGCATGTATGTTCCTACACATACCTCACTCTGAGCGATAGTCTGCTATTTTAAATAAACCAGATACAATTAATGTCAGATTAAGTTATCAGTGTTGAAATTTTAAATTACTTTCACATAATGTCGCAAAAGACTGCTGGTTTTGTTGAGAAACCTAAAGCATAATGCCAAATTTATCATACTTGACTTTTATTAAATTTATAAAAAATAATGCAGAAACTTTTTCAAGCTGTTGTAAATATTGTATATTTTATACATGCCATCTTGTTTTATTCTAGCCTTGCAATCTCTGTGATATCACTACTGTATCACTGCATTTGAATTTTCATAATCTATATTTAATGCTGTATTTAATTCAAAATGACATTTACTGTTTCTGATGTAATTTCCTGCTGCCTCTTGGCCTGGTTCAGGTCTGGAAAAGGTCCCATGTCCTCTCTATCCAGTTGATATGCCCAGTTACCAATGAAGAATGAAGTCTGTGGTAGAACAAGCTTAAGAAAAAATATGCATGAGAAGGGAACATGACAGCTTGTCATATTGTACTTTGCTGCCACTTAAAGTGTGAAGTCCCTTGATGAAATAGCTTATATTTCAAAGTTCCATTCTATAAGATATACAGCCATAAAGAAGCACATTTAGTTATATCTCAAAGGATGGTCCACACAGATGGCCACACAGACTGAAAATAAAAAGTGATTATTTTCTTATGTTGCTACTTTTCTCTTTTTTTCTTTGAGCTTATGTGATCTTGGAGACTGTATATTTAAAGAGTGGGGAGTAAGGGGGTAGAGGACCCTTCACTCCAGGTGTAGGAGAGCCCCTGCAAAAAAAAAAACATGTTTATTGGCTGCACAATGTATTCCTTGCAACATTGTTCTACAATGATATTATGCACTTCTGATGTTTGGTTTAAAATTTATTGCATTTTGACTTAGTAGGGTACAATTGTAAGCAACACACAGCTACCAGTGAAGGTCAACTCAGTCCAAAAAAATAAAAAAATCAATCGCTAGTTGCATTAACAGTATCACTTCCCATACAATCTCGCTGGAGCACGGGCCATTGAAGCAAACTCTTTAATTATACAAAACAAAGGTTAAGCGCTTTCATCTACACACACTAGATTTCATCAGAACACTAGGTCCATCACTAACCCAAGTTAAATAACAGTTTCCTCCCAGTCACATTAAGCAACCAATTAATCTCATACATACTCATATAATTAATACATATTCATAAGGTGGATTCTTAAAGAGACATCCTAAGTCGGAATCAATTAAAAAAAAAAAAAAAAAAACTCATGTAAGGTTTCCTTTAGAACTCTAAATAGTAGTTTAATTTTTTTAAAAAACAATGTAGTATACATATTAATACAATCTGTACAAAACATTAAAACAATAAATATATGTGGCTCAATTATAAAAACAATATAAACTCAATATTTTATGCTTAAACTTTTAACATAGGTTTTGTGGGTGTACGTTCATTTATTCCAGGTGGAGAAGTGGCATTGAGTAAAATTTGTCATTTCAGTTCCCTTTCCCCCAACTTTCCCTACACATTACCTCCCCTAGGACTGATCTTAACTTGTTCTAAATTGCAAATTTAAATGTGTTGCAAGTGACACTTGTTTCTAAATGCCTATATAAAGCATTGTTCAAATATTTTTCCTAATACAATACAGGTGCTCATATATTCAATTTCTCAGATGCCTGTTGGTCTTGCCTACATAGAAACTTGGACAGCTGGTGCATGTGGCTAAATAGACCATGCGTTGTGTCTGACAATTACCTTTCTTAAACTTAATCACTGTCCTGTTAATGTTACCTAATATAAGTTTTTTTTTCCATCACTGCATGGCACTGGTTACAATGTCCACATTTACTAGTACCCCCTTGCCCGTCATTCCATTTCCTCTAGGGATAAAAGTTGTTTCAAATTTCCTTTTCAAGTTATAAGCTGTCTTATATACAAAATGGGGTTTCTTCCCCAGTGATTTGTGGACACCTTCATCACACCTCAGTATATTCCAATTTCTTTCTATAATATTTTTTATATCCTTGACAAAGGGATTAAATTGCAATATACATGCTTTATTAAATTTACTAGTCTCCATAGTAGCCACAGTGTTACTAGACCCTTTAGTTGTTTCCCTGTCGGCCCCCAACAGGGGTTTGTATTTTTCCCCACTCCCACTTAACATACTTGGTGGTATCATCTATAAGTGCATTGGGATATCCTCTCTCTCTAAACTTGTTGCCAATGTTATCTATTTCATGTACCCTCTCCCTGTGGTCTGATGTCCTACGAGCAGCTCTGATACATTGTCCTTTAAGAATACTCCTCTTCTGGCTACTAGGGTGGCTACTGGAAAACTCTAAATAGGAGTTGCTAAAAGTCTGCTTTTTGTGAATTTTGGACTTGATACCCCCTGAAGCCAAGTAAATGTACGTATCTAGATAAGATATATCCTTACTACAGAAACTGTGTGTAAATTTAAGATATATACTCGACTTATTCAGGTGTTCCACAAAGGTCCCCATCTCTTCAACAGAACCAGTCCATAAAATAAATATATCATCCAAAAATCTGACATAACTTCTAACATGTTGGTACCATGCATTTTTAAAAATGTGTTCTTCCTTCCAGTCCAAATGCACTAAGTTGGCGTAGATAGGGGCGCATGCAGTGCCCATAGCAACCCCCCGAGTTTTCCTGAAGTATTTTCCTTCATAATATATGTAATTGTTGTCCAAAATCAAACACATGAATTCCCCTAATAAATTCACTTTGTCCCAGTCAAGATGTATATATCTTTGTATACTATTACTAAATCTAACTAAGCCTTCATCCTTAGGTATACATGAAAACAGGTCCACTAAATCAGTGGTTAAATAAATTAAATTTTCCTTCTGGAAATGGGGTTTTAATCGACTAAGGAAGTCCCAAGAATCCTTCAATATGTGTGAGACTTTTTCATATATGGGTTTCAACCATCTGTCAATCACCATACTGAAGGGAAAGGTTTTGCTCTTACTGCCTGATATTATGGGAGGAAAAGGGGGGCATCCAAATTTTTATGCACTTTAGGAATTCCCACAATAGTAGCTAAAACTGGAAATTCAACTCATAAAAATTTGTAAATATCTATATCTATATCTATTGTATTATCTAATAAAAATTCTTCTAAGTATGAATCGATTAGCTGATGGGCTATATTAATTTGATTAATCGAAGACGTTTCATACTTCCCTGAATTGTTTAAAATAACATATATTTTGTTAATGTAATCAGTGGTGTTGTACAAAATGATACTCCCTCCCTTGTCCGGTTTCATTATTCGTATATCATTGTTACTACATATTTCATTTAAAAGTTGATATTCCCTTTTGCTAATATTAAATTTCATCCTAGATATTTTGCTCTTTTCTTGATACCTATATAATTCATCCGTCACTAGCTTTTCATAAGCAGCAAGAGTGTTGTGCGTAGGGGGTTGTAAAATAATGTTTCTTTTTTTAATTCAGTATTAGTATTTACGTCCTTCTTATCCTGAAAATAAATCTCTAAATTTAATTTCCTCAGAAATAATTTGAATTCCACTAAATTATCTACTAAATCAAATTTCCTGTTTGGAACATATTTCGTACCTCCATCAAATAGCAAAAAGTGCTCTTTCTCAAGTTTGTACTGGGTGTAGTGAAATATATTAAAATCCCCCATACTTTATTTTATCCCATTTTGCTGAATTATCGCCTGTTCCACGGGTGTCCTTCTTGATTCGTATTTCTCCATCCCCTGTTGTATGGTTGATATTCCCTATTTCTGTTGTCCTGTTTCCTGTATTTCTCCCTGTGTTCCCCCATCCAATTCTGTTTCCTTCTGCCTACAAATGGCTGTTGGTCATATTACTACTATTGTAATACCCTTTGTTTGTGTATTGTTCACCATATTCCTTTTGACCCACTCACTAGACTAAACAAGGCGAAAGTTACTGTCAGCTGCCTGTCAGGTGCCAGGATCCGCCACATAATGCATGCACTCAGGTCACTCCACAATAAGTACAAATATGACACTGTCATTATCCATGTTGGTGTGAGTGACCTGAGATGTACCTCTCTGGACTACATGAAAAGAGACATGGAGGAGCTCTCCGATCTTGTATCCCAGGCAGGTATGACCCTAACCCTGAGTAGCATCCTGCCATCACCCAGAATGATACCACTGTACAAGGACAAAATGATTGACTTCAACAATTGGCTAAGCTTCTGGTGTTATTCTAAGGGGATCCAGTATTTGTCTGCCTGGGACGACATGATCCACAGTGCACAATGCTTTGCCAGAGATGGCCTGCACCTGTCACCCTTAGGATTGCGGATACTGGCTAAGACTCTTGCAACCCCTGTAGTGCCTTTTTTAGACAAGGTTCAAATGACAAATTCACCACTGTAACAGGTACAAGCAAGCAAAATCTGAGGGTAATGCTACTCAATGCTAGAAGTCTAAACCTCAAAAATGCACTCATTCGAGGCACTCCTTAAAATGGAGAACACTGACATCTGTGCAGTGACAGAGACCTGGTTAAAAGCTCCAGAGTGCACCCCTGGATTATGAGGCTTCAATTCATACCACACCTTTCGGCCACCTAACCCAGAAAGAAGTACTAAAGGTGGAGGCGTGTCCATATTCATTAAGGATATCCACACCTCCAGGCTAGTTGCACAGCATAATGCATCAGAGATTATCCAAGTGCAACTAACTCTGGGCAAGACCGCAATCCAAATTGTAGCTTGCTACAGACCCCTCACCATGCCCCAGGATTCACACTCCTCATTTCTTGATACACTGGAAAGTATTAGGGTACAACCCAACACCCTAATAATGGGTGATTTCAACTACCCCACTATTAACTGGGAAAACTACTCATGTACCAACTCTTTTGCTCAACATTTTCTAGAATTCATAAATTCCAAAGCCTTGGATCAACTTATTCACACATCTACCAGGGACAGCAATATCCTAGACCTGGTCATTACCAACATGGGAAACCAGTGTTCCACACCAGAGGTCAATTCCTCATTGGTCAGATCTGACCACAAGCTAATCAGCCTAGACATCCACATCCCACCCCCAGCCCCAATTAGGGAAACCATCGTAAAAAACCTCTCAAAAGCCAGCTTCACACTTCGTAAGACAGAAGTGGCAAACTTCATGACACCCATGCAGACGGACAATAGAGGTATGACTGCCGAATCCTACACAAATGCACTTTATAAGCACTTACACGAGTGCATGGATCATGCTATCCCTAATAGAACCAAGATGTTATCCTCCAAAAAAAGGAAGCCAATCTGGAGGTCCTCTGCCATAAACAAACTCTACAATAGAAGAAAGAAACTGTTGCAAAAAAGAGTAAACTCCCATGACTGGAGGAACTCCCTGGTCAACCTCAGTAAGAAGCTGAGATCCCTCATAAAATCCTCCAAAGCTAGTTACGAAAACAAAATTGCCACTGACTCTAAAGACAACCACAAAGCATTCTATAGCTATATCAAGAATCTAAATGGGAACACTCAGATCTGCTCTGAGTTACAGCATAATGGCACTAAATATACAGAACCAACTGATATTGACAACTTCCTAGCAGATAGGTTCAGTGCTAACTTTACCCCCCTCTCACCCCCTAGAGGGCCCATCTCTATACCGGAAGAATGCAAAGTTCCTATAATCATGGCTGCACAGGTAAAAAACACAGTCTCCAAAGCCAAGAACATAGCTTCCATTGGGACCTGACAATATCCCAGGCTGCGTTCTACATGAACTACAGAATGAACTGGCACCCTACCTAAGTACCATGTTCAATCATAGCCTCACCTCAGGCTTTGTACCTACTGAATGGTGCACCATGACGGTTATCCCACTCCACAAAGGGGGAGCCGTGATGGACCCCGGGAACTACCACCCCATTAGCCTGACAAGCCTGGTTAGGAAGGCCATGGAACGTATCATCATGGAACTCATAAACAAAGGCATTGGTAATCTCCAAACTCTGGACCCTACTCAGTTTGGATTTGTAAAAGGCAGATCATGTCTCCTAAACCTGATTGACTTCTTTGAAGCAGTCACCAAAGCCATAGATGAGGGTAAAATGGTTCACATGGCTTATCTAGATCTCACCAAGGCTTTCGACACCATCCCCCAGTCTGGAATTATAGATAAGCTCACTAAACTAGGTATAAATCCCTATGTCACAAGATGGGTTGCCAACTGGCTCATGGACAGAACCCACATTGTAAAAGTAGCGGATTCCAAATCTGACATCAGACCAGTGACAAGTGGAGTACCACAGGGTTCAGTCCTGGGTCCTCTCCTGTTTGATATCTACTTCTTTGAAGTGCAGGCCAACACAGAAGGTCTTTGGCTAACAAAGTTTGCAGATGACTGCAAACTAGGAGCCATAATCGAAACTCCTAATGATGTGGACAAACTACAAAAGGGCCTCACTGAGACAGATACCTGGTGTCAAAGCCATGGCCTGAAGCTCAATGCCAAATAGTGTATTGTCATCCCCTTTGGTAAAAACTCTGTACCCATGAACTACCACATAGCTGGTAGTCTACTTAATGCCGAAAATGTGATAAGAGACCTTGGGACACAGGTGGACAGTAGTCTCTCCTTTGATAATCACATCGTCACAGTGGTCAGGAAATCCTTCTACGTGGCTCATCTCATCACAAAAGGATTCTCATCCAGAAAAGAAGAGATCATTGTTCCCCTCCACTCATCACTCATTAGACCCATTATAGAATACAATGCCCCTTTTGGTATGTACCTCCGAAGACATTTACAACAACTGGAAAGACCACAGAAATACCTCACAAAGAGGATTACTAGCCTCAAACAGATGCCCTATGCAGACCGTCTCAAAAAATGACAGCTTTACTCCATCGCATATCACCTACTCAGGGGCGATCTCTGCCTAGCATACAAAGCTATGTCAAACCCAGAGCTGTCAGACATGCTCCACTTAAAGAAATCCCAATCCCTCTGAGCTACATGCTCTAGGGACCTTAACCTTGTCACCACAATAAACAGAACATGCTGGAGGGATAGATTCCTGTCCCAGAGACTTCCCATACTCTGGAACAGACTACCTATCTATGTCAAACAGAGCTCCTCATTAGCACTCTTCAATAAAAATCTTGATGATTGGATGGGAAATGGGAAATTCACCCCGGGGATCACTTCTGTGGCTCTGCTCGACAGAGGCACAGGAAAATAATTTTCTTGGGTGGTAAAAGCCAGGGTACATTTTTTGGTTAGGCTTGTATGGGCCCTAGGGCCGATAGCCTAGTACCTACCTATGAACCTATGAACCTATGACTCTGTTCCTTTGTATTTATTCTTCCACCTGTATCTTTCCCTTTATTCCACCTATATGCTGTACATTTTTCATATTGCTCAATGTCCCTTCTCAATTTATGACACTTCATGTCAAATATTTTGTAACTGTTTTTCTCTACATCATCAAATTGTTTGCTATACAATGTTTCCCACTGAGAAAAAAGTAAATCTTTCAAGATTATTTCATTCAGTTCTTCTACTTCCTTAAACATCCTACATAATTTGTTATCATTACAATTAATAATACATTTCATAAACTTGAATCCAAAACTGTCAAACATTTGATTGCATTCAAATATGTTTGCTTCAGTCAATTCAATTCCTAAGGGTTGTTTAAAAAAACATAAACCCATGGGTACAACCTTGAGCTCAATGCGCCTTTTAAGGTACGTATTATCCATTGTAATGCTTTAATATTTACCAATTTTTTACCACACTCATAAATATAGTCTTTCAGTGTCTTTCTGACGACTTGGGTTTCCCCATCAGTCTCCATGTCCTTTAATATAGTTTTATTCACTTGGAAATCGTAATTGATTTTTAAGATATGTCCAGCCCTTTGCGCTCTTTAATTATGTTGCCAATACCATTTAAATCAATTATTTTATAACTAACAGGTTGAGAAACAGCACCTTTAGCTTGCTGACCTGCTACCACAGAGTAGATCTTTTTTGGTACAGTATGTCTCGGTTTGGCCCCCAACATTGTGTATTCGTCTTCTGAACTGTTGCCAGCTGATACTGTAACATCTGTTCTCTTAATAGAACCTCCAACACGCTTGGCAATAATCCCATAAGAGAGTTCATTTACACACTCAACTGTTAGGCCGCCATTACCTTGACCTTTAGGAATTCCAGCAGAGACAATATCTCCAGTCGCAAAATGTGATGACGTCATCCAAATATGCATACCTTCAGTTTGCCCATCTGATTGGCTCATCAAGTCAAGGAGTCGAGTAAACTCCCCTTTCAAAATGGCAACCCTCTGAATTTAATTTATGTAGTTCATCCCTTCTCGCTGGTGAAAACATGGACAGCAACTCATCAAGAGAATCCATGATACCACGACTAATGTAAGCAACACAACAGCTACCAGCGAAGGTCAGTGCCACTTCCCCCTGGAATAAATGAATGTATACCCACAAAACCTCTGTTAGAAGTTTAAGCATAAAATATTGAGTTTGTATTGTTTTTCTAACTGAGCCACATATATTTATTGTTTAACATTTTGTACAGATTGTATTAATGTGTATACTACATTGTTTATAATTTTTTTAAACTGCTATTTAGAGTTCTAAAGGAAGCCTCACATGAGTTTTTTTTTTTTTTTTTTATAATTGATTCCGACTTAGGATGTCTCTTTAAGAATCTGCTTTATGGATATGTATTAATTATATGAATATGTATGAGATTAATTGGTTGCTTGATGTGATTGGGAGGAAACTGTTATTTAACTTGGGTTAGTGATGGACTTAGTGTTCTGATGAAGTCTACTGTGAGTAGATGAAAGCGCTTAACCTTTGTTTTGTATAATTAAAGAGTTTGCTTCATCAGCCCATGCTCCAGTGTGGTTGCATGGGAAGTGATACTGTTAATGCAACTAGCAATTGATTTTTTTATTTTGTTGAACTAGTGTACAATTTTATGATTCCACATGAGAACAACAGATCACAATGTTAAGATGCAGGTATGATACTTCACTAGAAACATTAAAAAATATTTCAAAAAGTAGAAATGATGATGGGGACAGCCTATTTAATGAAATAGTACTGTCTATTAATAGTGTTCAAGAATGCAGTGTAGAGTCATAAGATATTCCTTAATTGTGCTGAGATAATCATAAGAAAAATGCAATTTTGGTTTTGAAAGATGTACAGCTCTATACTGTAAGAAAGAAATTAGGCTGATGGGGGTGGCTATGCAAGCCTCAGCTGCAGTATATATATATATATATATATATATATATATATATATATATATATATATATATATATATATATATTTGCATTATAGACTTACAGACTAGAATACAAACACAATAGTATTTTCCCGTTTTATGCTAGCCAGTCTCTGAGAAAAGGCAGAGAGACCAGATGACAATGAAATGGTGTAGGACCGAGTGAATAATGCTATGGATTGGTATTTTATGTATAGTGATTTTTAGTGTTGTTATTTTTTTTTCTTTTTTTTTTTTTTTTTTTTTTTTTTTAAGAATGGCTGATTTTGGAGTGGTTTTGAAGTTAAATTCATTTAGAGAATTCTGTTAAACACCATTATACTAATGAATCATCCAGAGAAAAAAATAGTAAACTGATCTGGGAAGGAGCAAGTTATTAATACAGAAATGTAAAATATATAAGCAAGAGTTTGCATATTTTTTTTATTTTATTTTGTTTTTCTTGAAAAGCACCAATAACTTAAAATAAGCATATGTGTAACATAATGGATGGCAGCAGTCAGTTCATTTATTTTATGGAATCACATACAAGACATTGATTGAACCTATCTAGTGACAGTCATGTTTCTGCTACATGCATTACTGATTCAGCTGCTTCTAATTTATATATTATTATTTATCTGTGCAGGAATGTAAAGTAGATATAGCTGGATCACTTGGAACAAATATAACAAATCATTATTTTTTTAATAGTTCTGACTCCTAAGATTTTTAACAACTTGCTAATTTGTTAGCAAATTTCTGAATGCATGTTTCTCTTAGCAAGTTAGCAAGTTTTCTGACTATTGCACAAAGTCGTAAAGTTTGTACCACAAGAAGTTCAATATGCTTTTTTTTTTTTTTTGCTTATTTCATTTGTTGTAGATAGGCAATTGCAGTTTTCCCTAATTAAAGTGTTTTTATTTAGTTAGTTAGCTAGTTACTTCATTGTGAGTGTATGTTTGCATTTATTTTTTAAAGAAACCTTTCAAGCTTACTATATGACAACTGGAATTTGCACTTTATATTCTATGTATATTTAAAACAAAAAGAAAAGAAAGATACTGCATGGGTTTTTCTAATGTTTTAGCCAGATATGCAACAATCCATTGTTGCCACAGGTTTCTTAACAGCATCAACACTGACCATATCTTCAGATTGTTAAACTAAGACTTGATGGGCCTCATTTACTGAGGTAATCACTTTAGCTACATTACTTAATAAACAGAAATAAAACTTTATAAAAGATGTTTTCGGCATTTATTACAGAAAAGAATGTTTAAAATATATGTGACAAGATCTGCTTATAGTTATTACAGAGAAAAATATGTGTAAGTACCTGACCTATGTACAGACAGCATTATGACATGCGCAACAAAGCAAAATCAAAGAGTTTATAATATCTTGATGAGGTTTGTAATGCCACCATATAAACTGAGTATTACTGGCAAAAGTATCATGAATTAAAATGGCAGGGATAAATTAAAATAGACCCAACAAATACATTTGTCTGATATTTTTTGCTAATCAACAAATTATGCCACAGGTGTCTCCATTTTTTATATGTAGTACATTTACATAAAATAGTAATTTCAAAATGTTATGGTCTATTCAGCGAAAACACAATTTTGCTCCTTGGCTATACCAGATTTAAAAAAAGACACAGGGGTACTTGTACTGTGTCAGGTGTAAATACACTATTTACTAGAAAGAATAAGATAGTAGCAGAGATTTCAGTAGACAACACTTTATTGAAATATTTGTCACAACTAATTTAGAAGCTTGAAGTCATTAACAAGCATTACTGTTCAAATTTTCAGATTTCTGAAAAGTTAATGAATGCAGTACTTAAAATGTCAGGCAGCTTCTGTCCATCCCTGAGGTACAAAGAATAAGCTGAGAAAACACAACATCATATAAATGTAAGCTCTGAAGCTGTCAGACAAAATGAAGATGAGAATTGTTTCAGAAACTGGCATTGTATTTTATTGAGGTCATTGACATGGCATGAAGATAATAGCTTGAGTCTACCCTGTATCATAAAGCATGGCAAATGATAGACAAAAGTAGGTTTGAAAAGAAACCTGGCAAACAAGAAAGGTTACGCTATTTTTTTACATGGCTGTTTTAAAAGAATAAAGCCAGAGGGATTGTTAAAGTTTCAATATCAAGTTCTGTGTGTGCTTGCTAATTGTCTGTATGCTCTATAGATTAAAGCATTTCAATGTACAAAAAAGACTCAGTAAAGTGATATAATGTTTTTAGTTAAGCAAAACATTCCATAAACAATAAATATCTCATAAGTAACAATTATGTTTTTTCTTGTATTTTAAGCTGTTGCTTGTATTGTGTTCAATTGCTAAGTCTTATCTCACTGCACTATTAATTAATAATTCTTTAAACAGAGTATGTGACACAATTCTTGATGCCTTGTATTTCATTACTACCTGTCAAATGCAGTGCTCAGATCCTGAAAAAACATTACTCAGGGACAGATGTTCTGCTCTGATGGAGACACTGACTAGAATTAAGATGTCAAAATATGTTCTATAATGTAAATATTCTTTTGTTCTCCATCTGGGCATTAATATTCCCATAATAGTTTTTGAAGACAACAACAATTTATTTCATCTACTTAAAATTCATTTTTCATCAACATGTTTAAAGGACAGCTATTTTATTTTGTGTCACTGGTCTCACTGCACAAAAAGTCAGTTTTTATGCACACAATTGTGCATTATAATTTCATTTATTTAATTGTTTACATTATAATAGTGTAATATAATACATGATTTAATATGATAACTTTAGATTAGCATGTCATTAAAATGGCATATAGCAAACAATGTACAATAGATAATGTATAATTATAAACAGAATGAAGTTAATTGCATCACTGTATAAAGACTTAAAAGACTTAAAATAAAAAAAAACACTCATGGGCATTTAGAAGCCATGTAGCTGAAACATGCCTCTTGATTTCTTAGTGCAAGAAATTTGAGCAAAGGCAAAAATAATGGTGGGACAAAGGTCAAAAACAGGGACAGTTTTTAAATATTTCTCTTATAAACTTAGAAATTTGATAGAATAAGAGGTTATGTATTAACATGCATTTTCTGAAGGATATGAGCTCTGAAACCCAAATGTCTGCATTATTTAATATTTTCAGGCCTCCATGAGTTGCCAGAAGACCACAAACATTATAAGGAATAAACCAAAAATATCAGGCAAAAATATGTGCATTCTTCGAAAACGTGGACAGTTGAGAAGTATGAGCTGAAACACTAAATATGTCTTTAAGGGTCATTTGAATATATCCCATGGGCCTCCACTATTTGAGATAAAGGTGTTACACAGTGAAGATTATAGCTTAGCTGGATGTTGCATGCATTACTAGATATAGCAAAACATGAAAAAATAAATGACTGAATGAAAAAACTAACACATAAATATGGACAAAAATTAGACATGAAATATAAAATATCAAATCTTACATTACAGTGATGTCAAGTGTCAAAAGAGAATAATATGGAAACACAGAGTGAGAAAAGTGGCAAGTAGTTGAGTAAGGTTGGATTCCATGTTGGAACTTTTGACTTATCACTCATTCTACATACCGTATTGTAGAGATCTATGAAGAGAAAACTACTTTCTTGTGACTTTGATAATGATAAGCCAAGGTAAAGTAAGATTTTTATATTTATGATTCAAAAAATGGCAAAAGAAATCTCAAGGTTAAAACAAAGTACAGCAGTAAGTCAACATATGTTCAAGTCATGTAAGTATGCCTTGGACTAAATTGTAAATAAAAATCCTGGGAACTGCATTAGATATTTACAGATATTAGAAACTGAACAAACACCCAAGAACATACCTAGACTTGGCCAAGGACTTTGACACAATCACCCACTCAGGCATAATTGAAAAACACATCCTGCTAGGGGTCAACCCATATGGGTTGCAAAATGGCTTACCGACAGAACACATATAGTCAAAATAGGGGGCTTCACCTCCACCAGCAGACCCGTTACCAATGGTGTTCCTCAGGGATCAGTGCTGGGGTCCCTGTTGTATGGAATCTATTTCTCAGAAGTACAGGCAAAAAGAAAAGTTCTGTGTCTGACAAAATTTGCTGATTACTGCAAACTGGGAGCAGTCACTGAGTCACAAAATGATGTCAACATCATATAAGAAGGATTTAAGCAAACCAATGATTGGTGCCAAAGTCATGGTCTTAAACTCAGTGCAAAAAAAAAAAAAATGCATTATCGTCCCTTTTGGAAAAGGTGATGTCCCTGCAGATTACCATATTAATAACAACACCCTAAGGTCTAAATCAGTGGTGAGATATTTGGACAGCCAGGTTATCAGGAACGTTACTTTTGATCACCATGTCTCCACAGTGGTAAGGAAGGCCTTCTATATTGCTCACCTCATAAGCAAGGGCATAGCTTTCATAACAAAAGAAGTTACAGCCCCCTTCACCTCTTCCCTCATCAGGCCAATAATAGAGTACAATGATTCCTTTGGTATGTACCTAAGCAGGCACCTGCAGCAACTGGACAGACATCAAAGGTTCTTCAGCACGTCTTATGTGGGCAAACTGAAATCACTGCCATTATACTCTACATAATATAGACTACTCAGAGGCGACCTGTGCCTTGCATACAGTGCAATCTCTGATCCTGTCTTAATGGAAATGCTGCACATTCATAAGTCAAATGGTACACCATTCACTTTCTCTAGGGACTTAACCAAGAATGTGTAATCAACAGAACTTGCTGGACTGACAGCTATGTCTCCTAGAGGTTGCCTTGCCTCTGGAACAAACTTCCAATGCAGAGCCCCTTATTAACCATTTTAAGTGTAACTTGGATGATCAGATGCAAAATCACAAATTCACCCCAGGGGTTTCACCTGTGTCTCTCTTGGATAGGGGCAGTCAGTGTTTATTTAGACTTGCTTATAACATAGACTATACCATTAGACACTTTAGGGAATAAGGGTTGAACTTGGCTAGGTTTATAAGGGCCCTAGAGTCATTAGCTTAGTAACCTCCTATGAACCTATGAACATTCATATGGAATGTCTACCAGTGTATGAACAAGTAGCATCATGTATGACAGACAATGAAAGTGTACGTAGTTAGTCACAGAACTCAAGAGACTGAGGCAGAAATGGTGTGTCCACTGTAATAACAACAGTTACAGACTTGCTTATAAGATCACCAAGTAAATAGTGCCTTCCAAACCAAATCCTGGAGGTACAACCCCTTCCTGTGGTTGGACAACCAACTTAAAAAAAAAAAAAAAAAAAAACTCCGTGAAAAAACTCAATGGTCTAAAAACTCATGGCTTATAGGGAAAAAAAAACTAGAGGTGTCCCTGTTGATGTACCACGTTCTCCAAAAGAATATAGTGGGGGAAAGATTCTTTGCAGTATCACACAACAAAAAGTGGTTAAAAATGAAAGTAAGACTCTCAAAGCTGCTTCTTTTCTGAAGATATCTCTATTTGTAAATGCCACTTCACAGACAGATGAGCACTGCTCAGATAATGTGTTAAAGCTTGTAACAACATGCACTTATTTCAATTGTTCAGAGAGGGGGTATTCTTTGATATATGTCCACCCTCAGGGGTGGTGCCATCAGTGAGGGATGGATCAACACTATGGGGCATGGTCTAGATCATTGCTCTGCCGATAAAGTTTTACCTGTTTCCAAAGAATTAATAGCTATGTTTCAATTGCATCTAATGAAAGATACCAAGTCTACTAAAAAATCTTAGACATAACTGCAATAAACTGTAGTGGAAAAGCAAAATCAAGTCCATTACAAAAAAAGTGTGCCGTAATCTATCACTTTCTATGATACAGTTATTTTTCTTTTCTATAAAACCAGTTTCTAAGTATTGCCTAAGCATGGATATCACCTTCAAGAAAATTACATTTTCAGTTTAAACCATTATAAACTGATAAAACAAAAAGGATTAAAAGTAATGGGTATATTGACATATCAATAAATTCAAAGACAGAAAAAAAGTCTCAACTTTCTGGAGCTGATTATGCTGCCCTCTCGTGTAACTTAAATATACCCAGCTTTCTTCTCTTGCTCTTCTGCATAATTATTCTGGAAAATCATCTAAAAGTATATCTGTAAAATAGTTATAGAAAAAATGAAGTTTTCTGTAAATTTAGTAATGCAGATTTTGCTACGTTGCAGCAAACAGCAAACATTATACCTACTATAAATATTTCTATCTTGATCTTTAAGAAGGGCATCAGAACGGCACAGCAGACAGCATTGTTGCCTCACAGCATGAGGTTCTCTAGTTCAATTCTCAGCTGGGGTACTTTCTGTGTAGAGTCTGTACATCTTTGTGTTTGTGTGGGTTTCATCCAGATGTTCCAGTTTCCTCCCACATTGAACAGACATGCAGTAGGTGGACTGGACACTTTAAATAGGCCATAGGTGTGAGTGTGAATGTGGAGTATGGAAAAATAGCCATGGCAGGGCTAGCCAACCAGTGATGTAAACCTTGGCTCTAGATGACTGTCACTGTTATAATGACAAACCAACTCCATGTGTAAAAATGGGGGAAATGGGGTGATGGGTAGATCTTTAAACATAAAAGTAATTTACAGCAATGACTAAATTATTCATCTTAAATATAGGAACTTATCAGTATCCTTGTAAACCTGAATGTAATAGAACTATTGCTATTATTATTTTTCAACCAAAGCCAACCACATAAGAACAATATACTGTAGGATTTACTAGCAAGAAATGCTAAAACACATTGAATCATTTTTTTTTGACATTTGTACTGTTATGTTCCTTTATGTACAGTCTGAGTACATCGGTGCTTCACAGGGACAGATTTTTGTTGGCCGCACATGCTGATTATTACAATTTCTGAGGTTAGGTAATTCAGTGGATGCTACAGAGGCATTTTATGGGTCTACTTTAAGTGCTTAAAAGCTGAAAATCCCGAATCCGAATAGAGCAACACACAAAGAGTGAACCGCAAATAAGTCGAATGAACGAAACCACAAAAGTGGAAATATAGAATTTGCATAGTTGGCCCATCTGCGGTATAGCTCCATAAGGTAAGTGTGTGATAGTTACGGACCTTAGTGTTAGGGACGGGTTAAGGTATGTGCATAGGTAGGCAGTGTATGTAAGGATTTGTGTAGGTAATGTACATAAGGTTTAGTGTAGGGTTTTGTTAAGTGTATGTGTGTAGAATATTTAGTTTGTTTGGGTATAGCTCCGTAGGGGAAGTGTGCGGTAGTTACGGACCTTAGGATTATGGAGGAGTTAAGGATAGTGCATAGATAGTTGTGTATGTGGGGTTAATGTAGGGTTAGCAGTAGGGTTTTGATGCTTTAATTTAGGGTTAGAAGTAGGGTTTTGGTTAGTGTATGTATGTGTTTTTTTATTGTGTTTGGGTAGGTAGTGTGTTGCGGGTGGTGGGTTGGCCGACTATGACGGTTCAAGGTTTTAAATTTCGCGCTTTAGTACATTTGACATTTTCGTGGTTCGCTATTTATGTGTCGCACTATTCAGATTCAGGTTTTTCGTGTTTTGAGCACATAAACTAGATCCCATTTTATTACTGTTCCACTTTCTCCATGTTTGTGCAACTTTGAAGGCAGTATAGCAATATTGTGAGTTACACAGAACGTGTACTCTTTGCACAAAGATTCATTTTTTTATTTTTGTGTGACCTACTGACATATGACGTGTGTTTTTTGACATTTTAATGTTTTAGTCATGGTACAATCATACTCTGAGGATTTCTATCTTATTACAGATCCTAAATACTGGATAACAGCTTATCATATATTATCCAGTTATTATAATTATTATTGCCATTATTATGAAGTCGTATTAAACCAAAATCAAATGCTATTATTTTAATAAAAGTTGAGATTGTTGAAAATCTAGCAAAATGGAAAGTGTGTAATAGAAATGTTAAAATTAAAAACAGAAACTATTCAAATGTATACATATTTGCATTGCCTAGATGCATTACCTTTTTTGGCCAATAGTCTGATGGAGTTTAACTCCTGAATAAATGACTCTGAAAACAACAGTATTTTTCCATGTTTAAATCTAAAGAGAAAAGACTGTATTGCAATTTTTTCACTAGATAGACAATTAGCTGCAGTCAAATGCTGCCTTATTTCCTGAGTGTACACAGTGAACTATATTATTGAAAGAGAGCTTAAAATGGAATCGATGTTGGCTCTGAAATTAAGCACATACTGTTTGCACTTCTATGTCTGAGGTAGCCAGAAAAGGGTCTAATTTTAGCTACTTGGGCTGCTAGCTACAGACAAGCATTTTTTTAGAATTCTTTATGCCATCTGTCTGGCTAAACACATTTATTGAAGTTGTAGGTATGGGTGTGAGTGTGTTTACACAGAATAACAAAGTGCTTTGCTTAATTTTCTTTATTTCAGATAAATAGATTTTCTTATATAATTCAAATATTTGTGACTGGTAATTTATTTATTATTAATTAAACAATATGTGCACTGAAATATGTATTAGTAACTGGTGGGATTTGCTACTAGTCAACCTATTGCTACCATACAGCTATTTAATAGTTGTTTTAAGGTAGAACATTAATTTTGTTTTTGATCAGTGGTATAAACATTGATTCTAGGTGATTTGATTACAATAACTACTATTGATGTGACACCCCAACTCCATGTAAAAATGGTAAAAAGAGGTTGATGGTACTGAACACAAAGAGACCAGTCACCAGTGTAGACGCCTAAGGCTCTATGATGGGATTGCTGTTGTTTGCTATCTACGTTTCTGAAGCAAATAGCAATATCAAAAGGCTCTGGCTGATCAGTTTGCAGATGACTGAAAGCTAGGAGCAGTCACTGAATCCACAAATGACTGAGCCATCCTGTAGGAAGGTTTGTCCCAAATAAATAACTCCTGCTAAAATCATGGACTGAAACTAAATGTCAACTATGAGCTTCTTTGAAATTGAAAACATGTTTCGACAACATTTTTTGAAAAGTATGTTATTAAGTAGTTTTGTTTTATTAATGATCTTATTTTTATATGTAAGGATGGTGCGGAGAAGGTGCAAATTTTTTTTGAATGTCTACATAATAATAAATTTGGTCTTAAATTTGATGGATTGCAAGTAGGTAGAGAAGTTGATTTTTTTGGATTTACAAGGCAATTTTGATGGAACCATTACTGCATCTGTGTGTAGAAAAAATGGAATTAGTAATGAATTTCTCTTTGGCACTAGTTTTCATCCCCTGCACCTACTTGCTTCTTTGCCATATGGATACTTTCTCCATTTGAATAAACTCTGTAATAATAACACTGAGTTTAATACTGAGGTGGAACAGACATATAACATGTTTATTCATAGATTATATGATCAAAAAGCAGATAATGATGCCTTAAATAGAATTATGTGTCACAGAAATGGTGTCACATTTGATGTTTATAATAGACAGGATGAAAATGTATTGAGATGAGAATGTGACCATAATCCATCCTTCTTTAAAAATAAGTGGGAATTTTGTGATAATTATATTAGTAATAATAATAATAATAATAATAATAATAATAATAATAATAATAATGAGATTTATTTTGGTACTATTTATAATATACTTAGTAATAAAATTAAAGAGATTTTGGAGTATTTTTGGCCTATGCTATTTAGTGATGATATTTTGGCAAAAATATTCATAAAAAATTGTTGATTTCATATAAAAACGGACGTAGTATTGGGGATTTGATTGTACATAGTAAGTTTAAAATGCCAGAGCCCAAGAATAATATTTCATTTTTTTCTGTGAAAGGTACTGTTGCCTGTGGAAACTGTTTGATTTGTCCACTGATTGTTAATGTTTTTACTAATATTAATGGTTTCAAATTTTGTCCTACTCAGGGCTTTTCATGTAAAACTATTAGTGTTGTTTATATTCTTAGATGCCCTTATGATAAATTCTATGTAGGTGAAACGAAAAGGATGTTTAGATTAAGAATTCAAAAACATGTGAGAGATATAAAAAATAACAATAAAGATAGTCCAATAGCCCAACATTTTAAAGATTATCATGTTAGTAATTATAGAGCTTTAAGATGGCCAAGATGTGCTCAGAATAGCAGCAGTTCTCTTCAGCTCTGTCAGTTTAAAATTTGTATGACAGGAATTTTACAGTAAATCTTATCGGAGAAAGTTACAATCTTCAGCAATAAATTCCTCTCAACTAGGTCTATGACAACATATAAAAATTCTGAAGAAATTCTGAGTTTTTCCTGTCAATAATACATTGGATACTTTATCTATCTTCACTGACAACAGAATGGCTACCTCAAGAATCTTCTCTAAAAAAGGACTTACACTCTTTACTCACCAATGTGCAAGAATTATCTACCAAACTAGATAAAATGGATTTAAAGATTGATATCTTTAAAAAAGACTGCACTAAACAAATGGAAAAGATACACAAAGATCTGCAACTTCAAAAATCACAAATTTCAGGTATTGAATTAGCACTAAATGACATTGACAGTAGAGTTCTTAAAGATGAAAATAATATAGACTTCTTAATAAAGCAAAATACATACTCGCAATCCAAAGTAGATGATTTAGAAAACTGGTCACAAAGGAATAACATTAGAATATTTATTTGGCTTACCAGAAAATATAGAGGGAAACAATCTGTCAAAGGTCCTGAAAACCTGGATCCAAGAAGTACGAGACCTGCCAGAAGCTTTGTCATATGGTATCGAAAGGACGCATAGATCTTTTGCTTCATCTAAAACAAGTAAGAATAACTCTACTAAATCTGTAACTGTGAAATGCTTATCTTCATATGACAACGAGCTAGTGCTAAAAACAGCCTGGGCAAAAGCTCCCATTAAATTAAATGACAATACCATTTGTTTCGATAATGATTATTCTCCAACAGTAATAGCAAAAAGAAAACTTTTCCTACCCTTAATCAAAGAACTCAAAAAGGCACAAATAAAAACCCATCTATTGTTCCCAGACAGACTCAAACATTTTGTACAGGATGGTATCAAAACCTTTGATGATCTGGACACAGCTCTTACTTTTATTAAATCCAACAAAATAATTGAAAAGCTAGAAGATATGGAATGGGCAAGTGCAACTCTTAAAAGATTAGATGAAAATGACAACTGGACATCAGTTGAAAAAAGAAGTTAAAGAAATAAAGAAATGCACCATTAATATGAGACTTTGAATCTAAACAAAAAGACTTTAAAGTAAACTCATGGTTGCAACTACATGTAAGTGTAACATTTTCTTCCTTTTTTTATTCAATATTAAATATGATTGTGTGTTCCTGTACTATATCTCGATAGTATAAATATGGTATGTTTGTTTATATTATAGTTCATTTTTTCTCTCACTTCTCTTTCTGTACTTTGAATGTATTTAAAAATTAATAATATTGTAATTGAAAATGATCATCTGCTTTAAATGAAAGATAAGGGGAAATGAAAAGCTATTTGTATGATGTTGAGAGAAATAGAGGGATTTGATTGTGGCTGTTAATGTGATATACATACAATATTAAAGTCTCTGAGCTAGGGTGTGTGAAGGAAGCAGACAGAATCAAATGCATTACTAGTAACTTTGCGGGATTAATGGGATAGTTTTGTTTTCAAATTATTACCTTAGCGATTGCACATACAAACGTGAAGGACATTAAAATGTTGCATCTACACTTTAACTTATTGCAGTAAGTCCCTGTGCGACTTGTGCACTATTTAGACTTTATTTTCACTCACCAGCTTTGTCAGTTGTTCCACGCGGACCCAAGAGACTAATAAAAGAAGAAGACAAGCACTAACTGTTCCCGCTTTTACTCTGGTTAGCTTTGAAAACCAGCTCTAGAGGCTCTGTTCATTAAAAGAAGAAGAAGCACCCTGATGACATCATCCTTGACTGTGCGACTCACTTTTTGTGAACTTTAACCTTCTGGGAAAGTTGTGTATGCAAGCACAAATAAACAGTTTAAGCACTCCCATACATATAACCACATACATAAAGTACAATTAATATACACTTATCACCATTTTGTAATTTCCTGCCTGTATTTGTAACTATAGTTATTATAAAAATGTAATGCTAAAGCATACTGTATATTATAAAGCATATTATAGAAAGATAACATATATAATTATACAAGGATAATATTAATATTAAAGAAATAATAGCCCCCCCTTTTTTTTACCTTCCTCTCTAATGATTATAATTTAAAGAAACAGTACTTATATCCTACCTGGGTTTAAGATAACCAGTTTTAAATAACATAAATGCATACTATGAAGCATTAATTGATTGTAAATGTACTTTATATAAACTTTACATATACAAAATTACTAAAGGTTATAAAAGAAATGCTAGCATATGCATATGACAACCCTATCTGAAATACTATGATTGTTAAATAGTTATATGCATTGTTTTAGTTATGTTTTCTGTCTGATGTAATTGCTTAACATCAATTAAACCTCAAGCACAGATATAGTAATTGAATATACTATACTAAATGTAAAAGTATATCAATTTAATGTAATGAATAGTTTAAAAGAACAGTGAAGAATATATAATTTTTTACAAACAATAACACTATTTGACAGTAGCTAAGATATTGTCGCTATTTGAAAGGAGGATAATTTGAGTGGTATATGCTACTCAAATTAGGAGTTTACAACTCCAGGAAGGGTACGGGTAGACTTGTTATATTGATGTTCCATTATAATGCAATGTTACAATTTTTTATGATGTTCACAATAGCAACATATTTTGATACTCTACAGTTTGTCTATGAATTGATAAATGTTTTCTAGCATTAGTGCTTACCAGAATGGAATACAAGTGATCTACCTTGTATATAATTTATAACACATAATATAAATGTTTCTTTTAAAGGGTATTTCAATCAATATTAATGGTCTAAATAATCCTTGCAAGAGATGGAGCTTGCTCAAATATCTTAAAATCCATAAATCGCATCTTGTCTTTTTACAAGAAACACGTCTATTATCTATAGATACCGATAAGCTAAATACCAGGTATTATTCAATTTTAACAAGCTCAGAACATAGTGAAAAGAAAACGGGAGTAGCTATATTATGGAGTAAAACACTTCCCATGCCTAAAATACTAGACGTATACAGAGATAACAAAGGTATGTTTTGTTCTGTCACAATAGAACTAAATAAAAAATATATACTTTAATAAACATATATTGGATTCCAGGTATTGGTTCAAACACTGTCAAAAAGCATTTAAATAAGATAGTTAGTCTAGCTAAAGGTAATTTAATAATAGCAGGTGATTTTAATTGTATATTAAATGATGCAGATACTAACACTTCAGTTAAAAGAAAAAATTCAACTTTAGCTAAATTATTATTGGACTTTATGCAATCATTAATATTAAAAGATATAAATAGCTTTGCAGATATTACTTCCACAGATATAAAGCAATTCCTAATATTAAAAGAATTAACAGATTACTTAATAAAAGTAAAGGGTATTTCATGTCCCTTGACTGATCACAACTCAATAACTTTTGAGTTACTAACCAGAACAACTCACACTGTTATAATTAAAAGAATACCAGCATATATAACTAAATTGAACGAATTTAAAACATTTTTTACTTTTAGAGATACAAGAATTTATCACATTAAATAATAATAATATATCAGAAATTTATATATGGAATGCCTTAAAAGCCTTTCTATATGGGAGAATTCTCTCATGGTATAATAATAAAAGAAAATCCTGGGACAAAGAACTATTAGATATACAATGTAAATTAGACAAGCTAAAACTTAACTTAGACAGTAATATTGATAGAATAAACAAAGAGAAAGAGATAAGTAAACTAAATACAAAATACCTAGAGAAATTAAACCATAAAACAAAGATCAGAACAGAGAAATTTAAATTTATAACCTTCTTAACAAATCCTAGATCTTTAAATATGTTAGCAAGTAAAACTAAAAGACTTAAAAAACTCAACCATATTAAGGAGATTTATTCCCCAAAAAAAGAAGAAACTTGTGTCTAATATACACACTATCTTATTGGAATTCAAATAATTCTTTCATAAGATAAATCAGAACTCCCAGATATTAGATTCAAAACACATGATTAAGGCATTTATAACAAAGTATACAAAATATAGATTATCAAGAGATCAAACTAATAACATAGATAAACCTATTCCTTTACAAGATATACAAAACCAGATAACAAAACTCAAATTACACAAAGCCCACAGGAATGATGGCATTATCCCAGAAATATATAAATTATTACCAAAATCTGCTTTAAATATTCTTCATAAAGTATTTAACATTTCCCAAAACAACACTATCATACCCCCTTCTTGGAAATATACTTTTATCTTACCAATAATCAAATCAAATAGAGATCCCATTAAGCGTTCTTCATATAGACCAATCTCTTTATTAAATACAGATTACAAAATGTTTATGTCCATATATGCTGAGAGATTAAAAAGTTTTTGCCACTATTAGTAAATGATGATCAAATATGTTTTATTGTAAATAGAACTACTTATCACAATATAAAAAGAACAATTACTTTGATAGATTCTACAAAAAAACCTCTAACAAAACTTTAACTTTAATAGGTTTAGATATAAATTGTGCCTTTGACTCAGTTAACTGGGACTATTTATTTATATTGCTAGAAGAATTGAATTTCTCGGATAATTTTTATAAATCTTATAACAAACCTATATAAAGGGAGTCAGGCATATATCAAAATTTGGCACTGCCATATCAGAAAACATTCCTATGACAAGAGGGACTAAACAGGGATGTCCTTTATCCCCCCTTTAATTTACATTGATTATGGAACCATGGTCCAATTTAGTAAGACATGATGAAAACATTGAAGGTTATAAGTTAAATTCAGATACTTCATCTAAAATTCAATTATTTGCTGATGATATTTTGGTAACAGTAGGAGAAAATTACAAATCTATTCCTGCCATATTTAAAAATATTAATAATTTTCAAAAAATATCAGGCTTAAGTTTTAATATCAATAAAACTCAGATCATCCCAATTAATCTAAAACAAAACACAATTCAACAAAAGTATAAAAAACTTATACCTCAGAATAATCAGATAACATATTTAGGAATAGTGATTACCAATAATATAAAATATATCATCCAATTAAACTTTAATAATTGCTTAAGTAAGCTTATAAACAAATGGCTTGTGTCTAGATCTAGGATGTCATTGTACCATTTTACTCAGCCCTCATTAGTCCACTCAATGAATATAATGTCCCCTTTGGCATGTATCTGTCCAAACACATGCAGTATGCAGAAGGCCCACAGAGATACCTCACTAATAGGATACAAGGCCTAAACAACATACTCTACATGGGATGACTTAAAGTCCTGTTACTATACTCGGTATCGTACAGACTGCTATGAAGTGACCTGTGTCTGGCATACAAGGCATCCTGTGGCTCATTACTGATGGATTTATTATATATCAACAAATTTAATGGCATTAGAAATACTTGGTCTAGGAATCTAAACCTCTTCTGCAACATCAACAGAATGCTTTATAATGACAGGTATATCTCAAGGAGGATTCATCTGCTGTGGAACAGCCTCCCCATCCAGATTAAACAAAGTTCATCCCTATCCATATACAAGTAGAACTTAGATCTATGGCTGGGAAACAGAAAAATTGCCCCAGGACTGCATCCTGTACTACTAATGGAAACAGGCAGCTACTAAATGCTTTAGCCCATGTATGGTCCCCATAAATTATCTATGGCATTATCCCAGTTTTTCTTCATTAGGGGTAATATATAATTATCACTAATGAAATGGGTAATGCCAATCTATAACCAAATCGGATAGTTTATTTTTTGCACAAAAAGGTAAACTGGCTAGGCATGAAATGGTCCATAAGTGTAGGTAGCCTAGTACTTACCTATGGACCAATGACTCTAGTTTGGTCTAGATGGTGTCAGCATTACCATAAAGTTAAGTAGGGGGCATAGCTACTAGAGAGGTACTATTAACACCTCTTGAAAAATATTGTGTGTGTTTATGTGTCTGTATGAAAATCAATCATTATGGCATTTTAATTACTGTTGGAAAGATTGTACTGAATGCACAGGCTTAGACAGAAGGGGACGAATCACGGGTAGTGTTTGATTACTTTTTTGATATGTAGCTGTAGAGTATGAGACTATTTTGGTGTGATGCATTATTGCCATCTGTCAGTGCAGCAATCTATGTTTACTATACAGTGCTGAGTACAATATCTTCTCCTTTATCTGTGCTGGCAGTGAAAGTTTAAAACCTGTTCTTCAAAATATAATTTGGAGGCAGCAATGCAGATGATGATATCACAGTTCTTGCCCATCAGAATTATTAGTTTTTGGGTTTTCCTTGGATTTAAGATTATGTTCCATCTTGAATCATTAGCCCATTTATAGAAACTATTCCAAGATTCTACTGAAAAGAGCATTTGGTTTAGTGTCAATGAAAAATATAACTTTAATTTAGTGAAATAACTTATGGAAATATTTCTTTTACTGCAAAACATTCAATAATTCATGAATAAAATAAACAATAGCTATGTTATTATCCTGTGTATTTGTCATCTAAAATCACATGATTCAGAAGAAACAAAGCTGGAACATCTGAGAATATACTGTCTGAGGACAGTTCAATAGCTAGAACCTGATGGACTTTATCTTCACTAAGTTGCCTTTTCTTGCGGTACAATAAAAGATTGTTGACACTATTTGGTCTTAGCTGAAATGTCATTGTCCTTAGTTGCACAACACCTTGTATTTCTGGCAGAGAATATTTTTGGGACTGCACATAGATGCATTGACTTGAGAATGGCCATTAACTACTGTTCAGTGGAGTTTTGCTTAGATTTTTTTATGTATGTCTTATTCACCCTGAGATGCCTGAAAATTAAAAATAGAAATGGTAATATTTCCTGGAAGTTGAGCAGTAATATAAACAGATAAATTGCATATCTACTGTCTGTTGTTTTTGAAGTCATCTTCACTTTATACCATGTATGCTGACATCACATTCTACTTTCATGAAGATAATATAGAGCAGGGTGCTATGATTAAGCAACGTTATTTCTCCAAAAAATGTGATATGCAAAGGGATATATGTAACTCTCTTTCAGTAAAACATTCAGAAAGTTATATTAAGCTGAGGCAAACATAACTGTTTTTATAAGAAAATGCAAATTAAATTGTCATTGCTGATACCAATAAATCATGAACTATCTACAATGTAAACTATACAAAATATCTAATTACTTTCAGTGAAAGTATAGCGGAACTGTTAATGTGCAAAATTTGTTTCACCAAACATGTAGAAGTGTAGGAAATTGACAATAATACTTCAAAATAGCAAACTGCATTTTTTAGGAAAAAAATCCTTTTCAAGGACTTTTGATACTGGGGACAAGTTTGGCAATTAAGCTATAATTTGATAAATCAGTAGGTTTGTCTCCTTTATGTCAAGGTATGGTATTTTTTTTGGGTCTATATTACGTGGTCGATTGCTTAGGTGAGCGAACACCTAAACTTCAACAACATAACAATGAAGGCAAAAAATAGAGAATGGCCAAATTAACACAGGGAAATATTTCCCATGGCTGTTCGCTGTGTTTTACAGTTTTCTCCACTGTAGAGCGACCTCAGAGTTGGTATATTTAGTTAGGGGGGATGTGGAGGGCATAGCTCCCCACGTCAGGGGTAGGGGGTGAAGCAGATGAAGGGGGGGCTACTCATTTTGGCTGTAAACTTTTTTGTGGTTGATGTTTAGGTGTTCGCTCACCTAAGCATTCAATCATGTAATATAGATAATTTTTTTCCATATGAGCAAGGTAGACGGTTCCTTATTGGAGCTGTTTATTGGTGTGGATATTGGATAAACAAGTGAAAGAGAAGTTTGCCAGCTGTAAATGCAGTTGGTTTTAGCTTGTGAAGATATTTTTTGATAGCTGAGGTTGAGACAGGTTTTAGATAGAACCTAGGGCTGGTGGTATCTGACTGGAATGAAAAAGATAGCAATTTACAATTTTACAGATTTTGCTGTTTTCTAACATCTCTGCAGTTTCATAATAACCTTTTTATTTTATGATTTGACTCTTTGATCACAAATAAAAAATACCATGTAACACAGTCATTGCTACCCAATATTGTTACCAGGTCCACTTTTTCCAGTCCACCTGTATTCCAAGCATTGTATTTGGTATTTGTTTGATTCATAGATTCATAGATTAGTACTAAGCTAACTGCCCTTGCGAGCTATTTTAAGCCTAGCCAATTATCCCTTGTGAGACTCAAACCCTGCACCTTGCGTTTGCAAGGCAAACACCTTAACCATTAGGCCATTCTCCCAACCCCTTTGACCTAGAATTATCTTAGGAATATTGTAATACTAAGATTTTTTAAGTGACTTAAACAATGTAAGTATCTCTCTTTATACTAAAATTATATATATGACAACAAATCTTTGGTAGAATACTGTTTCCTATTTTAATAAACTTTTATTGTTAGATACTCACTTTGCAGTTTCCATTATTTGTTCACTTTCTTGGGAATTAAAAATTAGTTGTTTGTTAATTTTATTAGTCTGCCATGCATCAGATTTACCACAAATTTAATTTCAATATGAAGACAATATTATCAATTTAGAGAGGCACATATGAGATAGCAGCCAAGCCAGCACTATTTATATGGCAAGCGAGATGAAACCCAGCACTTAATACATATGCTTATGGCCAGTCCACTGTGGGTGAGGAGCAGTCATCATCCTGGCCACAGTATTGACCCATACCTAGATCAGGTTAGACTACCATGAAGCTAGATTATAGAAGGAGAAACTAACGTAAACATTGAATGTGAATGAGCAACTCTAGTAGTAGTCATGAGTCTGAATGCACAAACAGGAAAACTTAGCAGACAATATATTGATGTCATTTACAGCAATATATATGCAGAAAAATGTTCTGTGAAAGTGAAAATACCAGGAATGGTTAAGGATGGAGTGTAGAGATTTTACGAAAGTAACAGAAAACACAGATGTGGAAAGAAGAGTGGAAAGGTGGCTATTCATCAAAACAGAGCTGCAAAACACAGTGGTGAAAAGGGTATGATAGTACTTCAATGTAGAAATATATGAAACTTAGATAATACAGGTGGACTATAGTAAAGTAACATGATGCACCAACCTAAATCAGGCCTGACAAGGTCAGGATTTGATCAGTGTACCTGTACTATAATGTGAATATCATTAAAATGGTAAAACTTGGAGTCCTGATGGGGATGACCCTTCAACTCAGTCATATTGAGTTATATCCTTAGTTCTTTAATAAGGTGAGCCACATAGAAAATCATACTGAAGGTGTCAGAAAACAAACATTTCAGGAGAATGTAGCACATTTGCAGACTGACAAC
The DNA here is from genome assembly GCF_019279795.1 of Protopterus annectens. NCBI lineage: Eukaryota > Metazoa > Chordata > Ceratodontiformes > Protopteridae > Protopterus > Protopterus annectens. The sequence goes on from NC_056735.1 coordinate 1,988,307,139, forward strand.
AAGAAAAGAACAATAGGGCTCAAAGTTCTTGAGCAAAACCCTTTGTTAATGATACTTTCTATAATGATGCATTAGCAAGCTGAGCCACAGAAATAATAACATTAAAGGTTTCAGAAGAAACACATTCCAGGGGTCTGTAACACATCAACAGGCTGTTAGCTAGAAAAGAAATATAATCCTCAATGGATTTAAATCCAGGTCTTTGTTTGCACTATACACTAGAGGAATGCATCAGCAAGATGAACTTCACAAGTACTCATACACAGGGAAAACTCACATTTCAGAGGAATGTAGTACATCTGCTGACTGAAAACTGAGTATTGCAACATAATGCATAACTCCCAGGGGATTATAACCCTCCACCCAATGTATTGACACAGCACAAATGAATTCATGAGTATGCAATCAAAGGATTACCTTTACCGTATTTCAGTTTTGTGTGGTGGTGCACTGCAACACTCAGTTCTTTTGCATGACTGATGGTAATATCTGTAGTACATACCATGGACTAGACTTCATATCTGCTACAGGACAAGTAGGACCATTTCTCACTGGTTATATGTAGGCATCAACGCTGATCTCTGTGACTCATTGTGCAGTGGATGACCGTAGAAAGATGATTTTGTTTTACAAGCCCTTTTTGGGCATGTGTGGAGACTTTATCCATTTTTGACAAGATTAAAAGTTGGAAATCAAAGTTTAGGATAAAGCTGAAAAGGAGAAGGAAAGGGAGGAGAGAAAATCAGGTATGGCAATATGGAATGAGCAAGAAGAAGGTGACGTAGGAACATACCCCTCAGCTTCTTATCTCAATTATCATGGACAAACCAAAAATATTTTTTGTTAGAAAGTGCCATGAGAGATTTTACATATACTGCTGACAAATTCTATACTGATTTTATTTTATTTTTTAATGATATTTTATTTTAATATTGCTTTTGATACTAATATTATTTAAATCTATTGGAAGTTGAGAGATATGATTGGCAGTCTTTTTGCAGGACAGGTACCTTTTTATTTCTAGTACTTTTATTTTTGAAGAAGAAAGGGCAGTTGAGGAGGGAAGTCAGGGAACTAAGGGACTGAAACGAGTGGGAAGTTAATCAGCAGGGAAAGACAGACATGACTGAAAGGGTGTGGAACACTGTAATGGGGGCAAAATGGTGAAGGAGACATCAGACAAACAGAGGGAAAACAAAAATGATGAGGTGAATGTACAATATACAGGGGTAGAAATGGACACAGAAGAGAGGGGATCACCAGTTTGGGGGATAGGGTTTGGTATTTGAAGTTGCAGTCTCTGCTATGTCAGACTAAATGGGAGATAACTTGACACCCTAGGTACTGTCATCACTGATTCTTGGCTCAGAAGGTGGAGTTAGCTCTGGGTAGGAAAATGACTCAATGAGTTACTGGCGCATCATCTTCATGTGGCCAATGTGGGCATCCAGCCTCTTGCCTATTACTTCCTTACAAGCTCTGCCAGCTCCTAACAGGTGACAAAGGGGTCACCTTCACTTGCATTGCTCCTGACTGGTAGCACTGTACCTGCAAGTAGTGTAGGTAGGGAAGGAAGTGTGGAGGCAACTGTAGCAGGCTGGGATCCAGATGTGCTGAGTGCTTATAGTGGTGATTGTTGTAGCACTACTGCTGCCAACTGTGGGGAACAACAGGACCTACCATAGGTGTAGGTGTAGTTTGCTGTCCTGCTACATTAATACAATAAAATAAAGGGGAGAGACAAAAAATTAATCAAATAAATGTATGCAAGAGAAAGGATGCCAACAAAGAGGGTGGGGAAGTTGAAATACAAACATGACAACTGCCTTCTTAACTATGTTGATAATGATACAATTAAACATTTTATTAATTTAACTGAGCCATGCAGACCTATGAACCTCATGAATCCTCATAATAGTAGTACTTAGGAATTTCATCAACTTATTTGTCTGATAATCAAACATGGGGGAGGGGTTAAACCAAAAGTCATCCTTGTATTCAAGTCAGACATTATTTAATATTTATAGCAGGAGCTAATTATCAATATATCAAATTTGTGCTTGTGGCCAGCGATGCAATTATTTGGACAATAATAATAATGTATATATATATATATATATATATATATATATATATATATATATATATATATATATATATATATATATATATATATATACAGCATAAACATGCAGATTACACAATAAAATATGTCCATCACAGTTGATAGACAAGAAACAGATACTTCTATTGCATACTGAAAACTGCCCAGCAAATTAATACTTTTGAATCTTACATATGTGGACTGTGTAGAGGTGCATTGATTGATGTTATTAGAATAACAAATATGGCTCTCCATGATATTCCTGGGATGAGATATGTACTTTTCCATGATAGTCCTATGATGACAAATATAATTTTCCATGACTGTAGAACTTTGTGGTGGAAGGAATCAAACTATTACTTATGAAACTTACATATATGGACCACATAGTGGTACCCTGATATTACTGGGATGACAAATATGTTTTTTCATGATATTCCTGTAATGGAAAATATAATTTTCCATGTTTGCAAAACTTTGCGGTGGAGAAAATTGAACACACAATTCCAACATTGTACAGTCATATCACTAATCTCGGGCTAAGCCAGTACTGACAGATGTAATATTGCTCTATGCATAATAACATATAGTTTTAATGCCTACAGCTGTTAGTATAAAAACTGATATATTTTCTATGATATCATGTATACTCACTCCAGTGGGCTAGTCTGCTCCTCGGCATCTGCCTGTTCCTTTTATCTATAGAAATACAAAAAGGGTATAATGAAAAATTGGATGCTGGCATGTTGTTTGTTAAGCTAAAAGATGGTGTACTTACAGAGCTGAGGTTGTGACTGTGTCTTAACTTCCTCCTCCTATCCATGAAGGAGTTCAGGCTTGCTCTGACTCATGTCACTGCAGTGGTGATGGCAGATGTGTGGGATGCCAGTAGCATCAGTAACAGCTTTGGCCAAACTATTCCAGGCATCAGCTTTGTATTGTGACAAGTATAGTCCTCATGCAGGAGCCTCAGCTGTAATGTTTATGGAGGATGTCCAGAAAAATATCTTGAACTCTTCCTCACACCACCTCTGCCCTCTAAAAGGAGCACTACCTCACCTTCTCTAGTCATAACATTTCATCTTTAAAAATCTCATCAAAAATAACAGAGAATTGGTACCCAAAATGGTTCTCTTATGTCAGCCTCCACACAAATGCAGACAAAGATGAGCATCATATCTGCCCTATGACTGGCAAACTGTAAAATATAGGTACTGCATTACTATGGTTCCAACAGCACTTCAATGAGTGAAACATGGAAGTCCTCCACCACTCTATATGCTGTTTACAGTACATGCTCTACAGTGACTTCATCTTTGGGATGACAATTCTATGACTTCTCAAAAATTTTGGCCTTTTGTGAGTTTTTGGAAGTGCACAGAGCTGCCCAGGCTGCCTGCAGGTGAAGGCATCATGTGGAAAGAGGTCACCATGATGCTTAGAAAAAACTAAAAAGAAGCTGTAATTAGATAAAAAAATAATAAATTAAATAATCATTAAAATAATGATCATAAAAATATCAGAATATCGAGACATCAGAAGAAATCAGAAACAGAGACATTGTGCAATGGAAGAAAACAGCTGTGAAAAGTGTTTGAATCATCTATGCTGACCTTGCCAAAAGCCTTCTTCTAAATAAATTAACTAAAGCAAATAAATCTATCAAATAAAAAATTACTCAAAAGAATTGCATCAGCAGTGACTGTTCCGTTACCCTACTGCTCCTGAGGATGCCAGTTTAATATGTTTAAGTTTGTAAATAAAAGTTGTCAAAGCTGTCTTAAGGTATAAATTGCAAGTGTAGTACTACTAATAGATTAGGGGTGGAAGGTGGGACCCACCCCCATCATGCAATGTATGCTATGCAATGTTTATTGTTTTATGTTGTTTGTTTTGTTTGTAATATGTTATTAGTGTGACAACCTTACTATGGTAATGGTATGTGGTAGTGTCTTTTTGTTCAGCTGCACTTGTGTTTTTTTTTGTTTTCAATATGCTCAATACAAAATACGTAATCTGAACTGACAATTATTACTAGAAACTGTGGTGCAGTGGTGCTTGTCGGTACAAATTAAGGATAAAATATGGCCTGGTAGGATATGATTATTGTACAGATTGTTTAGGTCTATTTAAGACCAAGGCTATCACTTCCCCTTTTTTTCCATACCAATAGAGCAAGAGGCGCCCCCTAAGAGAAGTGTTGCATCTACTGACCAATCCGCATCTATCTGCAGCCAAAATGTATTGATATGAAAAATGAGGTAGTACTACAGACACTCTGTCTGCATGGCTAATGACTCTTAACTATCAATGCCACTTACTAGCCATTTCATGAGTGTGCCTGGGTGAAATTGTCAGTCATGTAACTGTGGCATTTGGTCAGGACTGTGACTATGACATGGTCCATTGCAGGGACACTGATAATATCCATGCTGCCACCTACTGTGCAGAAGCTGAGGAATGGGAATGGAAGGTAGCTAATGGTGAGACATTGACCTAGCCATCCACTTACAGAGACAAAGTAGGTCCTGGTCTCACTGTAAGACCAGATCACCTGCACAATGTCCCAAATTGTGGAGCTAGAAGTTGGAGCAGAGATACAAAGCCTCTGGGGATTCAACTACAAACTCCTAATTCATAGTCCTGATAGCCACAAATCCTCCTTAATATTTAGTCTGTGTAGTATTTATTAAATCTTTCTTACTTAGAATATATAGATACATCAGGAATACAAATGCCACACCCATCTGCACAAGGTATGGTTAGGTGTATTAGATTTTAACATAGTTTATAGTTGCAAAACATATCCGTTGCATGTTTAGTTGTGTTGCTGTTTAATACCTGGTACTTTGGTGAACTCACATGGTAAATCATTTCCCAGCTTCAGCACTGTATGGATGCATCTGCCTGATGTTGGAGGATCTGTAGTCTCAGATAATGATCACAGGAATGAGCTGAAACAGTCAAGGGGTGCAGGATGTATGTTTGAGACAGAGTGTAACTACTGCAGCTCCTTCACATACCCTCAGCACAGTGTCTCAGCCTACGGATACCCATGATACAGAAACATTTAAGAGGGGGCAGACTGGTGAGGATGCTATATATCACAGAAGTGTGTCAGCCCCCAATATGCAGATGTCAGAATAAGTAACTAACATTCATGTGTGAGGAGTTTCACATGAGGGGGTGCTAATGTTGCTCTCTAGAGAAATGGTTATTACCCTGCCCCTGCCACAGCCCAATATATGTCCAGAGCAATAATGGAGGCATGGACTTGCTCCACCACTGCCACGACAGAGATAGTGAGGGTGATCCAGGCTGTGCATGCTGACCTGTGGCAGAGCATGTCCTGTATGTGAGATTCCTTGGGTAGACTGAATTACATATTGGTCCATGCAGTGTTTTTACTGGGTTACCTGGCAGGAGTGAGAGCAGTCCTCATGGCCCATCATCTGCCACATCCATAGAATATTACTCAACATGACCATAAATGAAAGAGATCCTCCTCCCATAGTGCTAGCATTACCAGAGCAACATTGGTACTAGAAGTGTCTACATCCAGCAGAGGAAGTCCTAGTCATCATGGCCATCATCACGCTGGCACATCCTCCAGCAGACATTGGTTAATGTCAGGCAGAACAAATTCTAGCCTAGGTCCTGATATAGTTAGGGCAACTCTTGCCAGAGCCAGGTCTCATGGGCAGGGACATGCACAAGAAGTTGAATATTCTGGAAAGCATTCCCTGGACATGTCTGTGAGGTTTAGCCACAGTGCTGCACCATGTGTTCAGGCTGTGTCTCTGTACACTCACCTACACACACACACACACACACACACACACACACACACACACACACACACACACACACACACACACCTGCCCACACACCACTACCACCACTACCATCACCATTGTTGCAGCACATCCTACATATCCGCTGATTGTGACCATTCCCCACATTGGCAAACCCAAATCCAGTTCTCACCCTACTCATAAAAGTATTTTGTATTCCTATACACATCAGCATTCACACTCACACACTTCCCTGAGAAAGACATGCACTCCTGCACTTCCTTGTTCAGCTGTGAAAATGATGCTAACAATACCTTGCCCTTTGTACAATATTACTTGGGTTGCATATGCTTGTTGCACAGAATCACCAGCCAATGAATGTGTAAGCACAGTCTGGTATTTTTACATGCATCACTTTTTCTACAATGTTTCTGCTTAACTCTTGTATGGTTGTAATACAAATGTATATGCAATCTGCCTCATTCTAGTACAACTGCAAACTGTGCCCACCCCCTTCTGGCATGGTCATCTTCTGCAGTGTCCTCCTCCTCTGACTCCTTGTCTGTCTCAGTTACTGCTGCCAGTGGTGCTGAGAACTACTAGCCCTGCAAGATGCCATACTGCTGTAACTGCTTCTTAGCTATAATATTATGTAACACAGAGTAAGCGGTTAGTATTTTTAGCATACATGGCACAGTAATACTGCATAGCACCACCAGATGTAATGTTTCTGGTCTGTAATAGTGACTGGTTGTACTCTTGGCCAGTTTGATTGTGTGGATGTCTGATAGGTGTCATGGTCTAGGATCCTAGAGCATGTCCATCTGAGACATCACCCCTTACAAACTATTGATAAAGGTCACATGTTTGCCACATGTGGGAGTCAAAAACTGCCTGGATGGCCAACACATATATTGTAAATGATACCTTGTGCATTACAGACCACCTGGTAGTTGAATGAATAATACCCTTTGTGTTTCATATATCTTCTCCCCCAGTTCACCATTTGGTTTCTTTATTTCAATGTGGGTACAGTCTATAGACCCCAGTAACTCCATGAAATGGTCTATATCGCAAAACTCCCAGCATAATGTTTCCTGTCTCCTGTAAGGAACATGGAACTACATATGCTCACCAACATGCTGAAACACGGCATCAAGGAACTAATGAAGTATTCTCCAGGCAGATGCTTAAAATGCCCGTAATGTACCATCAGTAGGTCACCGAAACATCCCTGTAGCTAACATATGTTGAGCCACACATACCTTAGTATCCATAGTGATAGGTAATCCACTACTGTCACTTGACTGCAGATAAGACCTACCCATTAGATTTTTCTCCCTTGGTGGCTACCATATTCAGATACACCCTTCTAATATACAGAGTTGACTGCCATTTAGACTGGGAGTATTTAGCAGTCACTTCCTTCTGCTCAAGTCTAAATCGTCTGCTTTGCCACAGTTTCTCTTTGACAACAAACACATTTGACTCTGACTAGCATCTTGCTGGCCCATCCCTGTAAAATACTGTAAAGGAGAACAGGAAGAGCTAAAATTAGTTCACTCTCTTCTGCTCAAATCTCAATCTTCTGTATTGTTCTGTTTTCTGGGTGACAACAAACACATTTTGCTCTGACAAGCACTGTGCCCATACCTGCTCATTACTATAACAGATAACAGGAAGACCTAAAATGAAGGTATGCTGTGATGCCCCACCACTAAACCAGTAATGAAGGAGTGTCTAACCTCCCCATTGGCCCCATGTAGGATGTACACTGAGAGGATGATAAGGTACACACCCAATATTACCAGATGCAGCTCTCTGCATCAAGTGCAATTTCCCTTATGAGCACACAGAGACCACAGTCAGAACAGGGCTGGTTTCTTCCTCTTTCTCCAGATCCCCAGTAATACTTCCCACTGGCACAGCTATAGAATTGAGATTTCAGCTGAGTGGCCAAGCCAAGACCTCTAGCACCTTCGCTGTCCAACCAGTGCTGCATGCCCCTGCACAAGTAGCTGACTCACATACTCTCTGAGGTTTGATTTATCCAAACACATAAACACCTGGAGAAGGCTGGCACAGGTTTACTAGCTATGCCCCCTTTTGCCCAGACTGTAAGGTAGTTATCACTGCCACCAGCCAGCTCCTTATCAGCTACTTTAAGGCCCTTAGCAAAGGGTGTCCAATCTTGCTGTGTAATGTTACTATCAATACAAATGGTAATTTGACCAAGAGCAAGGCTATTAGGAGTGGCCCACAGTGTCACCAAATAAATATGCAAATACTCTCAGAAATTAAATATCTCTAGACAGATCAGCCAAAATGAAAAGTTTAAATATATTTAATAATAAATAATAAAAGAACAAGACAATACTAAATATATATTTCCAGTGACATCAGAGTTCAAAATCATAGGAAATAGTTAAAAACAACATTGCAGGATAGTCTCAAATAAATGAAGAAAAAATATCTAAACTAAGCTTTGCTATATTCCTAACTATATCTAACAGAGTTACTATTCCCTAGAAACATACATACAAAGCAAAGCAGATGTGGTGAATGGTTCTTCTAGCTGTTATTGTCAAGTCAAAGACAGAATACAGAATGGTGTCTCTCTCAGAGAGTTCTCATATTAATATCAAAAATATTACTGCTGGGCTAGCTTGCAGAATTACATAATTTCTTTTTATCTGACTTTTAGTCTCTATGCCTAAAACAACCACTGATGGCAGCTGGTAGCATTTAGTATTGACCTATAAAAATATATAGAGAAGGACTTTTCCTCAGATCTTTGGCAAATGCTGGAAGTCATAAAAAATAAAACACTTCCAAGACAATACAGAGATCTTCTCAGCACAGACTCTATGTCTCCAGTTTAGCCTATAATGTAACTTAATTTCAGGTATTTTTCTAAAATTTACTAGAATGAGATTAACCTCCTGTAGCCTAGTTTCCACTGTTAAAATACATACATCTAAACAGTTACAATAGTGTATGTACATTTCTGTTCTTTTCCAGTAAGGTACACTATGGATACATTTCAAGCACTTTGCAAAAACCTTTTCAACCCTCACTTCTGTACCAGCAGTTTGATATACACATGACATACAGTTCTAATACATTTGTAACACAAGCATCTTATATAGATCATGTTGATATTCACAAATGACATATAATTATTTACAAAATTCCAGATAGCTGTGCTGGCAGTATCAACCTTTGTCACATATGTTACATTTAATTATTGAGATTTTTTTCTCTAAATTGTTTTAAGGAAAACATATTAATTGACATACTATTGATATCAGCTAGTTTTCAGCTGGGAGTAGCTATAATATATGCAACTAAAATTTTGCCACATCTCACCTCTTACAACAAACTTTTTTTTCTGTCTCTCTCTCTCTCTCTCTCTCTCTCACCCACTCTCTGGATTGCAAATTTTTCAGCAACCATCCATAAAAGAATTAAATCTTTTCTAGCTTGCTTTCATTTTTTGCCAACCACATTTCAATCTTGCCACCTCTTAAAAGGCATTATACTTTTAGTATAGCTTTACTAGCACAGAGTCTTTTTAGGCAAATTTTACACTCTCCCATACATCAGTGTCATAACCTGCACTATTTACTTTTCTTATTACTAAAGCATTCTAGTTGTATTACAATGTACTTACCCATTGATTACCTCTTTTCACTGACTGTTTTTTTCTGACTCTTGGCTACATAGTCTGCTACTTGGAAAGATACCACAGCACTCTTACCATCTATCCTTACTTCATATTCCTGTTTTTTCTCCTAACTGACATGTGCCATGATCATTAATTTTTTTTCCCATGGCGGGCACTATATTCAAACCCACTTTTTACCCCTCTCATACATGGAATGGACTGTCATTTAGACTAGCAGCTTTTAGCGGGTAATTCCAAGTTTCTAGTACCAGGAAATATGTGTTATTCTTTTAGTAGTCCTACAACCATTGTATAACTAAAATGTAAGTTTGACATTTATACACTGGACTACTTCTTGTATGTAGTGAATGTTAATTTAACTACTTTCTGGTAAACAGAAGAGAATTGTATGTAAATTTATAGTAATAATTCTACAAGTTTACACTTGCTATATTTTTAATTTATTCATTGGCATAATGCATAAGACACAAGAGTTTAGAATTTATTTTGCATTGTGCAGTGTACAAGTGATTTAGATAGCAAATGTAGCTTACAGTGATGCTTTATTAGAAAAAGTAAAGTAATTAATGTATGCTGCTCCTTTTTTGGTGAATCAGGTCATAACTATGCCTACTAATTATTCTTTATAAAGCTGACCAACATCCTGGCAGACAGGTTCAGTGCTAACTTTACCCCTCTCTCATCCCCTAAAAAGCCCATCTCTATACCAGAAAAATGCAAAGTTCCTGTAATCACAGCTGCACAGGTAAGAAATACACTCTCCAAAGCCAAGAACACAGCATCCATGGGGCCTGACAACATCCCAGGCTGCGTTCTACATGAACTACAGAACGAACTGTCACCCCACCTAAGTATCATGCTCAATCATAGCCTCATGTCAGGCTTTGTGTCCATTGAATGGCGCACACCAACGGTTATCCCACTCCACAAAGGGGGAGCCACCATGGACCCCAGGAACTACAGCTCCATTAGCCTGATGAGCCTCATCTGCAAGGCTATGGAACATATCATCATGGAACTTATAAACAATGAAACTGATAATCTCCAAACTCTGGACCCTACCCAGTTCAGGTTTGCAAAAGGCAGATCATATCTCCTAAACTTGATAGACTTCTTTGAAGCTGTCACTAAAGCTGTAGATGAGGGTAAGGTGGTTCACACAACCTATCTATATCTCGCCAAGGCTTTTGACACTATCCCCCACTCTGGAATTATAGTGATAAACTCAGTAAAGTAGGTATAAATCCCTATGTCACAAGATGGGTTGCCAAATGGCTCACTGACAGAACCCACACTGTGAAAGCAGCAGACTCTAAATCCAGCTTCAGACCAGTAACAAGTGGAGTACCACAGGGTTCAGTCCTAGGTCCTCTCCTGTTTGGTATCTACTTCTCTGAAGTACAGGCTAACAAAGAAGGTCTTTGGCTAACAAAGTTTGCAGATGACTGCAAATTAGGAGCCATAATCAAAACTCATAATGATGTGGACATCTTACAAAAGGGCCTCACTGAGACAGATGCTTGGTGTCAAAGCCATGGTCTCAAGCTCAATGCCAAAAAGTGCATTGTCATCCCTTTTGGTAAAAACTCTGTACCCATGAACTACCACATAGGTGGTAGTCTACTTAATGCCGAAAGTGTGATAAGAGACCTTGGGACACAGGCAGACAATAGTCTCTCCTTTGATAATCACATCACTACAGTAGTCAGGAAACCCTCCTATGTGGCACACCTCATCACAAAAGGTTTCTTATCCAGGAAAAAAGAGGTCATTGTTCCCCTCTACTCATCACTCATTAGACCCATTATAGAGTACAACGCCCCTTTTGGTAGGTAACTCACAAGACATCTACAACAACTGGAAAGGCCACAGAAATACCTCACAAAGAGGATTAACATCCTCAAACAGATGCCCTACGCAGACTATCTCAAAAAACTCCAGCTTTACTCTGTCACATATCGCCTACTCAGAGGCAATCTCTGCCTAACATGCAAAGCTATGTCAAAACCAGAGCTATGTCACAACCAGAGCTGTTGGACATGCTCCACTTAAGGAAATCCCAATCCCTCTGAGCTACACACTCTAGGGACCTAAACCTTGTCACCACAATAAACAAAACATGCTGGAGGGATAGATTCCTATCCCAGAGACTTCCCATACTCTGGAACAAACTACCTATCTATATCAAACAAAGCTCCTCATTAGCACTCTTCAAGAAAAATCTTGATGATTGGATGGGAGATAGGAAATTCACCCTGGGGATCACTTCTTGGCTCTGCTTGACAGTGGCACAGGAAAATAATTTTCTTGGGTGGCAAAAGCCAGGGTACTTTTTGACTAGGCTTATATAGGCCCTAGGCCAATAGTCTAGTACCTACCTACCTATGAACCTATGAACTATACAACACAATTAGCAGAGGCTGACCACATTTTTATAATGAAATAGCAAACATAGACAGTGGGATGTAAATTCGCTAGTGAATTGTTTTCCTGACATTCCTGCAAAATGGTAGCATTCTGATTTAAATTACACTATTTAGCTCAAGCAGGACTTTACACAGTTTTTATTTCACATACAGTAAAATGGTTGCGGTCTGATATTTAATAATGCAATATTAGCTACTGCACAACAGCTAGTGGTTTATTTCTTTGAAGTAGTTAAAATTATCTGCAAAACAGCAGGATGCTAAACAGCACTGACAGAACTATCTATATGAAGCTGTGATGAAAGCACGGAAGAAAATAAATTTACTGGACTCATATGGGACATAATCTGATGGTCTTGCATATAGTCATATAAGGCATTGAGCTATACGATGAAACTTAATTTGTTGTTTGTTCTATAGAGACTGCTTTACACATATACCTACCCTGTGCCTCTTTCCAAGTATACCTATGTAGTATATTCAATTTAACCTGTATAATCTACTTTTTCTCCTTTACATACTCCTGTTTCCCCTGAACTATCATTCTGGTGTCCTTGCCTAAGGAGCTTTCAGCGGATCAACTGGCAGTCAGCAGCACTATGCAATTCAAATTTGCCTGATATAAGTTCTGCTTTTGCATTATGAGTAAACACCTGACTAATACATAAACATTTTTATATGTAAATGTCTATTTCTCCTTTTCATCCACTCTATTCTGCTCAACCATTTTCTTTCTGACAACAAACACATTTTGCTCTGACCAGTATCCAGATTCTGCAAAATACTGTAACAGAGAACAGGAAGAACAAAAGTTAGTGTATATTAAATTTAATTATATAGATTTTTTCTCTAAAGTGTTTTAAGGAAACCATATTAATTGACATATATACTACTGATATTAATTTTCAGCAGGGAGTGGCTGTTATATGCCTTACTAAAAGGACACCACATCTCACCTCTTACAACAAACCTTGTCTCTCATTCTCTGGATTGCAAAATTTTCTGCATCAATGAAAGCACTAACTCTTTCATAACTTGGTTTTATTTATTTTGCCAACCACATTTCAGTCTTACACCTTTTAAAACCGATTAAATCTCCGAGCATTTTAGGCATCTGTGCTTTCTCTCCTACATTAGTGCCATAATCTTCTTTTTCCTCCGTTTATTAAAAATGCATTCTAGCTGTACTGCTATATATTTAGCCATTGTTTCCATCTTTTTACTGACTGATTTTTTATGCCTGACTCTTAACTACACACTCTGCTGCTGGGAAAACATAGTCCATTCTCCAAACCTACCCCAGTTCCCACCCATCCCTTCTGCATCTACATTTATATTTCTCCTTACCAGTCACTGATTTCTATACCATTCTGTCTCACCCTCAGACATTACAACTCTTCTTCCTAAATCATATCCCAGATTGTTAAAATATATCACTTCCTTTCACTCCTTTCATTCACCTGCAATATTTAAACCAATGCCATTTTTATTTACGCCTTACTTCATGCTCTCCTCAACTTACCTACACATCTGAACTAACAAAATAAATATGCAGCTCTACTAGCGTTAATAAAATATGACAATAACATCTAATTCACAGAGGGTTGGTGTAATGATTAAGGTGTTAACTTCACAGACACAAGGTATATTTGATTCTCACCTTTAGAAGGGGAATTTGCTAGATTCAAAATGGCCCACAAAGGCATCTAGCCTAATACTGAACTAAGAACCTATGAACCCTCTCTATATCTACTATCATAGATCTACTATATCTACTAAGACTACATTCAGCTACCACTATGCTCATACATGTAATGTAGCCTTTCCTATTTCTGTCTATCATCTAACATGCTATCAAATACCTCTGTACATGAAATACTTATCCAGCATTAATTATAGCAACTCCAACTGTAACACATCCCCTCACATAGTACCAATAACCCATCAACTTTGCAACTTTTCATATATCAGTTTTTTCAAATTCTCACTCATGATGCAAAAAAAAAAAAAAAAAAAAAAACACATGCTGCCAGCCTGACATAAATATAAAATGCCTGTTCCAAAATCTATTCCACAGACACTTCTTCCCTACATCCCTAAGTGTAGAGACATTTATCCTAGTCGTGACTCCCATCCAAGCAGACACTACATCTGAGCCCATTATTGTCAAATAAATAACTCTCAAGCAAGGCCTAAAACGTATTAATATTAATCTAAGAAGTGTCTCAAATAAACTATCTGAAGTACATGTCTTAATAAAATAGCATACCCCAGACATACTTATTACCACTAAAACTCGTTTAAAGTCCTCGATCAAAGACACAGAAATCTTCCTGCTACATAATAATATCCTTAGAGTAGATCACCCAGCTTAAAAAAAAAAAAAAAAAAAAAAAAGTATGAGGAATAGCCATCATATATCCTAGCCATCTCTCTAAATAAGTCCCACTTCAGCTTTCTCAAAGCCTTTCTAAAATTCAACTCCCACAAAAGTATTCCATAACTGCAGTGTATATCCAAACCTAGTAATAAAATTACAATATTTAAGGGCACTCTATCATGGCTTGCCAATAACATACTTCATGAAAAAAATAGTTCTAGGTGATTTCAGTGTAGATTGGCTCCAAATTAAGTCTAGCACCTCCACTGCCACAATCAATCTTTTCAGCTTTAGCCGATTGATAAATACACCAATGAAGTCTTAAACAGAGCATTATTGCTAGAGTGCATACAAACCTCTCAACCCAGCAATGTCCCCCTTCAGGCACCCTACCCAATACCCTCAGTGACAATTTACCAACCTTCAACCTCAGAACTCAAACACACAATAATTAACAGTTCCAGTACAAATTTGTGCATAATCTAACAAAGTTCAACAGAGAAACATTTTGTTTAACCATCAAATCCTACAACTGGTCACCCCTAAAAAATACATCACCAGATGAAGCTGTGATATAATTCAACAATATATTTCTCAGAATACTAAATGA
The DNA here is from genome assembly GCF_019279795.1 of Protopterus annectens. Lineage (NCBI taxonomy): Eukaryota > Metazoa > Chordata > Ceratodontiformes > Protopteridae > Protopterus > Protopterus annectens. The sequence goes on from NC_056735.1 coordinate 1,988,322,141, forward strand.
ATATGCGCTACTAAGGACAAAAAGAGTTGAACAAAACAATGCACCCCGGCTATCACAAAAAACTAAACAATTATTAAAACTAAGAGATTATGATGATGCGTGGAAAACCCTGCAAACTACAAAAAAAAATCAGGAAAACCTACAGCTCTTCAGGCACCTTAGGAACAAAACCAAGCAAAGCATAAAATTGAAAAAAAAACATTACTGTATCACACAAGACATTCATTAAAACAATCCAAATCTTTTTTGGAAATCCATCAATAACTTAATAATCCTGGGTGGAAATGTTCAACCTAACACATCTCCAGAAAAAAAACAGCAACAAAAGCTGAAACCTTTAACAATCACTTCATACAATCCATCACCTCTATCCTAAAAACTAGCACAGGCATACATAGTATACCTTTACTACAGTCCACCTCATATAATACAGACTCCACTCTAAAACCAGTCTCCACCCAACTAGCAACAACAAAAATATGGCTTAAACTAAAAACTGCTGCCATTGCCATAGATAATATTCCAACAGAAGCCTTAAAACTGCTACTGCTGATGATATTGCCTACCCTATAACTCTATTACTAAATAAATCATTAAAAAAATCTTAGTTAACCTGTATCTGGAAAAAGGCATATTCATAGTGACACTCAACAAAGTAGGCTCATCAAACAATTATTCTAATTTTAGGCTGATTGTCATATTACACCCATATCAAATATTCTTGAAAAATGTATACAAATCCAACTATCGGACCACATCAATGCAAAAAGCATTCTTTCTCAACGAGAATGCAGCTTTTGCCCTAATCACAGTACTGCCACAGCCTTATTAGAGTAGAAAAACACCCTCAATGCCAACAGAAGCTCTGGCAATATAATATTCTCACTATTTCTTGACTTAGCAAAGGCATTTGACACATTGTCACATCATCTACTTCAAAAACTCTCTTTGGTTGGTCTTTCTCTCTCTCTCTACTCTCTTTTCAGGTTTCAAATTAATCTATTAGACATGCATCAAGCTGTCAAGTGGCAAATTTTTCCTTCTTGCCTGTCAAAGATGGCATACCACAGCGATTGATAATTAGACACTTGTTATTTTATATCTTCATAAGCAATGTCCACTCAGCAACCAATCATGCTAGCCTCATACAATATGCAGATGACTCCACCTTAATCTGCTCTGCCTATGTTGTTTGTCTTTTCGGCTTTTCCCAGTTAGGGGTCACCACAATGGAAATCCGGTCCGCTAATGACTGACAGTCAATTTTTATGATGCAGAGTTGCCAGCCCAATGCACAACCTTCAGCAAAGGCACAACCATTCACGCATGTCTTTCATAGGCCACTCAACTGCGGGGAGGACATGCAGACTCCACAGAGAAGACACTCCAGCTGAGAATTGAACAGGAGAACCTCTTGCTGTGAGGCAACAACGCTACCACTGTATCACCGTAATCTGCTCTGTCTATATCTTATAAAAATCACAAAGCATGAGTCAAGAAGCTTTTCCCTCCATTGAAGCTTGGTTACACAAATCACAACTTTTATTCACCCCCCCCCCAAAAAAAAAAAAAAAAAATGCTTCTTTTTTCTCCCAAAGCACATTCTTCAACTAAAGACCACTTCAAAATGACATCAGCCAATAACACAGCAATTCCAAACTCTTAGGGGTGACTATAGATAATAAAGTAAAATTTGACCCATACCTCCAAATACTAATCAAAATAACACAGTAAAAACTAGGCTTGCTTTATAGGGCAAACTCAAACTCCACAAATAAAGACAGGGAAAAAATTGCAAGACCCCTCCTACAATCATCATTGTAGGAATATATCTCCCAAATTCGTATTAACCTAACTGTAGTCCAAAGAACTAAACTCAAGCAATGCTATAAAATTGCAAAATTTGCTTCAAGCTCTGTACTTCATACACACAAACTGCCTTGCACTCAAAACCTTAAACTCGATGAAACTACTCAACAACCTTCATAAATCCCAACTATTAATTGTTCACAACTTAATATGCAACCCAAATAAATTCCACGTTAAAGTCATTAATACAGCATTATAACCCAACCAGGAACCTATACCTCAAGAAAAATCTCTAATCAACATAACTAAATCCCAAAACTCTGCAGGAGATAGGTTATACTCCAGTTATGCCTCCAAGCTTTGGAACCAACCCCGCCCCCAAGCAAATTAAAAATCACTTAACCTTTAAAGTAGATCTAAAAATCATCCTAGTCAATCCTGGATCTTTAAATGCTCTTTTGCAGGATAAATTGTACTAGTTTATTTCTATAAACAACAAATACCTGAAGATATCTATCCACTAGTCTTATGCAACTTGGAAAGAAACACGTGGAGATAGATATGTTAATTTAAAACAAGTTTGAATTACAGAAACACGTTTATGTAAATATGTAAATACATTGTCTTTCAGAATGTAAATACTGTCTTTTAGAAGAATCACTATCAGGCATCTTGTTAAGTCTGTAAAAGTTCTTCAGTACCTACCAGTAATATGCACAAGTGCACACCGTACACATATAAACTATTTTGTGTGCTGGTGTTTTTATCTACTATATTGTAATAAGCTTGTATATGCTGTACTTTCATGATTTAATTTGTTACATGTTTTGCTTTTATGTTTTAATTTACTGTTTCTCTTAATACTTAATTCCTATATACCGTAGTGTATTGTAGTATGGAGCTTTACTTCCCAGGCCTCTGTCTAAAAAGGGTTATCATGCCCAGTTACACTATCTTGATCAACAAACATAAACTAAAAAAATTAAATAAATAAAATATATTTTCATGACTTTATGCATGGTGTTTTGCCCACATGGTACTAGTGTATTATGTGTGTGTTTGGGAGAGCATGAAATGTTAATTATGGTTAGATGTCCCTGCACCTATGGGTGTGACATTACACACTATCAGGCAAAGCAGGTGAAATAAGAGCTTCCTACATACAGTTTTACAGTGGCTGCAGCAACATCTAGCATATTTGTGACATGTACTCCATCTGAAAACTGTCATATGTCTGAGATTCAAACTAAAATAACTTCAGTGTTACTGTGCTGTATTTAAATGCTTCTGAATCATTCTGCCATGTTGTTTTGCCTCATTATCATATGCAGTACTTCATTCTAAAATCATTAGCATATACTATAGATGACCACATTGATTCGCCTTGCTACATTATGATGTCATGTTTTCTGAATAGCACCACCCCTGTGCATGGCTATTTGGATACAAATTCACTGAAGTGCAATGTGACAAAATTTTCTGAATCCAGCCTAATGACTTTTGAAATCTCACTTACGTTTTCCACCACTGTGCACAAATCCTAAAATCTGCACATAATCTTAAGAGTTTACATTTTCATTGCTTCTTTAGCACTGACTGCCTCTCCTCTGTGCTGACCATTTGTATCCCTTCCATCCATTTTTAAACCTAGTTCCATTGCATCTCATTAAGCTGTCTAAGTTTCTACTACATCCACTGCATCTAAAATTGCCTACTGGTATCAAATGTTCCGACTACTGGTTTCCTTACCATTAAATTCATTACTCTTAGTCTTTCTGAGTTTAACACTCTTGAGTTACCAGTCTTCTCAAAAATCCCATGATTACACACCTCACTCATTTCAGTTTCTTATTTTATTTTATGCATACATCTGTCTTTGATTAGCTGAAAAGTCTGAATGGGATAGTGCCCCTTTTCATTGAAGGCCTGGAGAGATACTCTTGTCGCATATTACAGAGGAAGAAAAATATGGTATACGTGCACAATATATGAAAATATAAAAATAGTGTACAAAACTATGAAAAATAGTAACTGGATATTCATCTGTGCACACGCATACACACACATACACACGCACACACACACACACGCACACACACACACACACACACACACACACACACACACACACACACACACACACACACACACACACAGGTCTACTCACTTAAGTCTGGAAACGCATATGTTGATTTCAGAAACATTGACCACAAAAGGTTGACAAACAAACTTCAACACATTACCATGCATGCTTCAAGAAAGAATCCTGCACATGCAACTTTAAACATCATTTTATACTGTGCCCTCCACACCCTATGCTAATTCCATATACCAAATCACAATGAAAACGGAATGTTCTCCTGCCCAGAGATTGTTGACCTCTCACGCCTGTCAACCACCTGCATATATTGAGTGCACATGGCTAATTTACATATGCCTCTCCTGCAGACTACCTCATTAGTATTAAGTACAATTTTAGGGCCAAGCCTATGCACCACGGAATGTCTATGTACTAGACCACAGTGTAGTACCTCATTAGAGCAGTTGCTGAATCCAAAAAAAGTATTGCAACATATACATGGAAGTGTGCAAGTCAACTTAATGAATCCATGCCATGTGATATATATATATATATATATATATATATATATATATATATATATATATATATGTATATATATACATACATACATATATATATATATATATATATATAAAAACAGAAACAATGCAAATGTAAAGAGATAGAATACTTGTATTTAATGCTAGTTAATAAGTTAGCTTCTAAAGGATTAGTTTGAGATTTATAATTGGGTTTGTTTAAGGATTCATACGATTTATAGGGTAGATAGTGTAGACAGTAGAATTAGTAAGATTTTAAGGTATATCTGTTGAATCAAATTGGGTATTGCATTGTAATATAGTGTTGGTTTGATTATATGCGTAGTATTAGTTATGCAGGTAGAAAAAATAGATTGATATGAATTTTTGTAGAAGTATTACAATGACAGGCAAAGTCAAGAAGAAGTTTTAGTAATTTAATCTATTCAGTGGATGTTTAATAAAGAACAAGAAAAAAGTTAAGATGCTGAAAAACAGCAGTCGAAGAAAGTGTCTATATTAATGTGGGGTATTAGATTAGTTAAAAATCGGGTAAATATTCATAAAATGTACTGAGCTATAGGAGTGCAGAGTAATTAATGTGGAATGTCACATTGGCAATATCATTTTGATATTAGTTGGTTGTTTAATTGTTATAGAAATAGTTCATGGTTGTGTTCTTTTATGCTTATTTGGTAATGAGTTCTATTATTAAGTTATGTAATCAAAGAATAGTGAATTTCCCGGTTCTCTGCATGGAGTATATTTTTGGATTTGATTGATTAATACAGGGCATCTAACAGACTTATATAGCATACAATGAAGTATTTCAGTTGAAAGAAGTTTTGATTATTTGTTGTTCTAATAATATTTTAGTGCAATAGAGTGATGAGTGCTGTTTTTTCGATAAACTTGTACATTTGATTATTTTACTACGTGTCTGTGCACTTACTGAAACAGGTTAATAGGTATTAATTAGTGCATTTGGATATAAAAAAGACTAGGTAGACAAAGGGATTGAGTAGTGGTTAGGTGAGTGTAGTTATTGATACATGATTTGACTTTATAAACAATCTCACTACATCTACTTAAGGTGAGGTTGTCAATAAATGTTTGCCTAAACCTCTCAGGCACCCACTTAGAACATCTAAGCCATACAGAGACACATGTATGCCTAAGCCCTCACATAATAATAATAAAACGCAAAGTCACCATAGCTCTCAAAGTCACAAATAATTGCTTCTATCCTTAAAGCCCTTGTTCTAGGCGATTCCTTTTACAAGATATACAGACACAGTGTTCTCCTAACTAAATATGGAGAGGGTTTCTCACAGAAGTCATCACTCATGCCGTATACCACTCTGACTAATCTTTCTGTGGCTACACTGGTGTCTGTATGTGTCTCTGTATCTGTATAATGTCCCTGCACAAATACTGAGAAGCTATCAAAGGGACACCCAGATAAGGGTTGGGAAGTAGCCATAGTGTTTTGGTGACCCCTGCCAACTTGCAACTCAGGTAGACTTTCCTCCTAGTAAGGAAATGGCAGAGATAGAATCAGTGATTACAAAGTCATCCCCAGTGAAGCACTGCATAAACTACTGCTTGTCACAATCATCTGCAAGCAGTGATTAGAGAAGGCTCTAAAGTCAAAAGAGACTCGGCTGAAGACCTGGAAGTTGACTGGAGAGAAAGCACAACAGTTCAAGGAATTACCCAGGGCCCTAGTACCTCATGAAGAAAAGGAAATAAGTGGAGTTGAAGAAGAATGGCAATGCCTTCAAGCAGTATGTGCATGGACTATGGAACAGATATGAGTCCAGGGCAGGTGTGGAAGCAAGGTATAAAAGGAATGCTGGTGATGGATTGTAGATGTACTGGAGAGTATGAAAGGATAGGGAATAGAATGCAAAACTGAAGGCATATGGGATGAAACTGAATACAGATAAGACAGTTGTAATGACAGCAAATGAGGGAATTCAGAGGAAGCTGAGAATTGAATTAGAAAGGAAATAGTGGAAGCAGTTAACAGCTTCAAGTATCTGGGAAGGCTGGTTGAAGTGAAAGAAAGTCTGAATGAGGAGGTCAAAGCTAGAATTAGAGTGGCTACAACCAACTGGCACAGAATATCAGGGGTAGCGTGTGATAGAAGACAGCCTTTGAAGTAGAAATCTAAGATGTATAAAACAGTGGTGCAACCAATACTACTGTATGGTGAAGAAACATAGGCAGTAAAGGCAGAGCAGTTATGAAAGCCAGAGCTGATGCAGATGAAGTGCTTGTGATGGGTTGTATCATGGACATTGTGGGACAGATGTAAACAGAGGACATCAGAGCAGAAGCCCAAGTAACTGCAATTGCAGGAAAGTTTAAAGAGAACAGATTATGACAGCTTAGGCAAATGAAATGAAAAGCAGAAGGCAAGCTGGTGTAGAAGATTTGGGACAAACAAGATGAAGGCAAGAGGAAATGAGGGCATCGGGCAAAGAGATGATCAGATTGTGTACCAGATGACCTGTAACAATTAGGCATGACTGCCAAAGAAAGTGCAAGAGTGTCATTGAATCAAGAATGATGGCAAGAGGAGAAGCAACACCTTGATCCCATGTAGAAAATGGAAAAGTGGGATTGTAGATTATGATGATGATGATGATGATGATGATGATTATGGTGATGATGATGATGATAACCTGAATTATTTGTCTCTCACTTTAACCCAGGTATCTATATTTTTGTGTGTGTGCATACCTTTTTATAGCTGCTACTCTACAAATGCTGGTATATAATATCTTCCATTTCAACATGATATTGTGATTGCACCAGACTTATGCTATTGTAACAAATTTCCAAGTCTTTTCGGTTTATAATATCACAAAAGGAATGGACCCCATTCCTACATCAAAGTATGATTAAAGTTCATGACATTAGTATTGTCTCAATCTTTGATGTTAGCCAAAGGTGCTCTTCACAGCACCCACAATGTGACCAGAACTGACTTCTTCAATTCATATGGAGTTACATTTATCAGTAGTCTATCTAAATATTCCTGTATATTGTTTTATATAAGATCCATTGTTCTTACTATTTTTGCAATTATCTAAGTATCCTTCTTCTACATTACCCCCATTTCTGCCTGCAAATCCTGGTATTTCATGACCTTTGTGTCTCTCTGTACGTAAGGCACTGTAATCTCTGAGTGTATCAGTTTCAATAATCAATGCTACTTTTGTCATCTTTTCATGGACTTCTATATCTGATTTTCTTGTGTCTATTTTTTGAACTGTTGCTAATGATCCCATTTGAGTAAACATCATCATTTTCTATAATGCTTTGTGGCACGTTTCTAGTCCTTATCAGCTACTTCAGTATTGTAATGTTTGCACAAATCCAAATGTAACAGTCTTACTACATTATTTTGTCTTTAAGTATACAGGTCTTCTGCCATTAGTGTATCACACCCAGCATCAAGAAGTGCGACTGCTTCCAATTATATTATACAAAATCTGCATTTGTCTGTTTCTCTGACATGTTCAATGAACTTTGTAAACAGACATGTATGTAGTGCACTGTCCTAGGCTGGCAATATTAACCCTCCTTCTTTTGGTTTAACTCATTCACTCCAATAGAGTTCAGGAAGTTTGTACTGTAACTTCCAGTGGACGGAGCCTAAGCCTTTTGACAGAATCAAATTATCTCCTCACAGTTCAAACAAATATTTATATATCTGGAACCATAGGGATTATGAAAGAAGTATAAATGGCTAACTCTAGAAGTCTAAATCTCAAAATGCACTCACTCGAGGCACTCCTTAAAATGGAGAACAATGATATCTGTGCAGTGACTGAGACCTGGTTCAAGGCTCTAGAGTGCACCCCTGCATTACCAGGTGATATCTCATACCACACTTTTTGGCCATCTAACCTGGACCAGAACACCAAAGGCAGAGGTGTGCCCATATTCATTAAGGATATCCACACCTCCAGGCTAGTTGCGCAGCATAATGCATCCGAGGTTATCCAAGTGCAACTAACTCTGGGCAAAACTGCAATCCAAATTGTAGCTTGCTACAGATCCCCCACCATGCCCCAGGATTCCCACTCCTCTTTTCTTGATATACTGGAAAATATTAGGGCTCAACCAAACACCCTAATAATGGGCGATTTCAACACTCCACCATTAACTGGGAAAACTATTCATGTACTAACTCCTTCACTCAGCGCTTTCTGGAATTCATAAATTCCAATGCCCTGGATCAACTTATCCACACTCCCACCAGGGGCACCAATATTCTAGACCTAGTCATTACTAACATGAGTGACCGGTGTTCCACACCTGAAGTCAATTCCTCGTTGGTCAGATCCAACCATAAGCTAATCACCCTAGATATCCACATCCCGCCCCCACCCACCATTAAGAAAACCATGGTAAAAAAATTCTCCAAAGCCAACTTCATGCTTCTTAAGACAGAAGTGGCGAACTTCATGACACCTATGCAGATGGACAATACAGTTACGACTGCTGAATCCTACACAAATGCACTCTATAAGCAATTACACGAGTGCATGGATCGTGCTATCCCAAACAGAACCAAGATGCTATTCTCCAAAAAATGGAAGCCAATCTGGTGAACCCCTACCATACACAAACTCTACAACAGAAGGAAGAAACTGTTGCAAAAGAGAGTAAAATTCCATGAGTGGAGGAGCTCCCTGGTCAGCCTCAGTAAGGAGCTGAGATCCCTTATAAGATCCTCCAAAACTAGCTATGAAAACAAAATCGCCACTGATTCTAAGGGCAACCACAAACATTCTATAGCTATGAAAAAAATCTCAATAGCAACACCCAGATCTGCTCTGAGTTACAGCACAATGGCATGAAAATTAAAGAACCAACTGATATTGCCAACATCCTGACAGATAGGTTCAGTGCTAACTTTGCCCCCCTCTCACCCCCTAAAGAGCTCATATCTATAGAGGAACAATGCAGACTCCCTGCCATCACATCTATGCAGGTAAAAGCTGCACTTTCTAAAACCAAAAACACAGCATCCATGGGACCGGACAACATCCCAGGTTGCGTTTTACACAAACTTAAGAACGAACTGGCTCTCCACCTAAGCACCATGTTCAATCATAGTTTCACATCAGCTAGAAACTACAGCCACAGAGTCACCAATAAGTGTACAGTCACCTTTGAATAATGAGTAAATAATCCAACGAACAACAGCTCCACAACGTCAATGAAAAAATCTCTCTACAACGCCAATAAAAATGTTGTTCGTTTATTTCAAGGTGAAACAGCAACAAATGCCAATAATCTAAATGGTTAAGCGCTTTCACCCATAAAAATGGGCTTCTTCAGAACACCATTATAGTAACAAAGATGCCTTATAAAACATTTTTGGCGCCAAAAACTGCTTAATTGAAACTTTCCGTTCCTATATGTTAAAGCAATATTGACATTATACAAAATCACTCGACCATCCAAAGAAATACATATACCTACTTCTTAATAAAATTACATAACAAATGTATATGTCTAACATTTAATAAAATATAATTAAAATGACTGAATTTATTAAAATTAAATATTGATATATAAAAGTAAAAAAATACATGTTAAACCTGCAATTGATGCAGGTGATATCTACCGATCATTTCAGCATGGTTCCACAATAAATCTTACAATACAAAATGACAATCTGTTGTTGTCAATGAAATATTTTAGAATGCACAACAACATCATGATACTAAAAACTAATACTGTGTGTGAACGTGTGTCTCTATTAATATGTTCACGAACACACTGTAATATTAAAAATACGACCTATTCGTGATTGTTTCTCTGGTGAAATAACCCCACTAGCGACTCACATGAGTCCCATCACATAATTCTATAAGGGTCATATTGTCACTGTGTCAATGCGTACATTTAATAAAACATTAATGCTTAATACACTACTCTGACAGATTTGATGACTGAACGGATACTAAGAAAATATGTATCCGAAAACCAATGTTTACAAGAAGTGTGTACCTACTGGAATGTCCTAGCGATATTCATCTCTATGAGCTCATTTCAAAACAATTTTTTGTAAGACAATGAGACTTTAACTATTTACTTACTACTAATGTAAACAACTTGTATAAATTCAAGTGTTTCTTTTTGGTTCTTTTAACGTGTTTTTGTATAAATTCAAATGTCATCCATTAACATGAGCTATCCATTTTTCCTAATTGTATGTATACATAAAGGTAGTACTAATGCATTTCCAATATGGGCTTACTATATATAAAATCATTGAGCCCTGGCGGTGATGTGGCATCCAAAAATAACTGCCACCAAGTTTCTCTGTAGCACAAAAGAGTCTTGTAGTCTCCTCCCCGGGGATCCTTTTTACTGGTGTCTATTATAGCAAATTTAAATTCAAGTGTATGACCTTTCATTTCTATATGCCTGTATAAAGCACTAGTGGGGTCCTTCTTCCTAATGTTATACATATGTTCATATATACATTTTTTAAGACATCTCTCAGTCTTCCCCACATAACTTGTACATTCATTACACATAGCTATATAGACCACCATTTTTGTGTTACAGTTCCCTCTGACAAATTTGACTTTAGGTTGGAATGAATTTTGTATCACCACTTCTTTTTTGTCTGTGATATATCTACATTGGTTGCATGAACGACATTTAGTAGTATGGTGAACCTTTCCACTGCTTCTATCCTTATTGATTGCTTTGTGTTGTTCCAAATAACCTTTGATGTTTTTCCCCATCTTAAATACAATTCCTGGTTTGTTACCAATTGTTTCCGAAAGGTTTAAATCACCTGTGATCAAATACCAATAGTTGTATATAATTGGAATCACATCATTAACAATTGGACTATATAATATGATGAAAGATCTCTGATGATAATCTGTCCCATTAGACTCCCTATAGATGTTGTGGATGGACTTTATACCTTGATTGCTATCTGTATCCGACCCTAATAATGGTTTGTATTTTTTACCCCATTCATCTAAGACATATTGTCAGTTGCAGTCTTGTGTTCATATAGTTTCACATCAGGCTTTGTTCCCACTGAATGGCACACAGCAACAGTTATCCCACTCCACAAAGGGGGAGCTGCCACTGATCTTGGGAACTATCGCCCTATTAACCCGATGATCCTGGTCTGCAAGGCCATGAAACATATCATCATGGAACTCATAAACAAAGACATTGGTAGCCTTCAAACTTTGGACCCCACCCAGTTCGGGTTTGTGAAAGGCAGATCATGCCTCCTGAACCTGATCAACTTCTTTGAGGCAGTCACCAAAGCTGTAGATGAGGGTAAGGTGGTTCACACAGCCTATCTTGACCTTGCCAAGGCTTTCAACACCATCCCCCATTCTGAAATTATAGCTAAACTCATTAAACTAGGTATAAATCCCTACATCACAAGATGGGTTGCCAGCTGGCTCACTGACAGAACCCACCCTGTAAAAGTTGCAGACTCCAAATCTAACTTCAAATCAGTGACAAGTGGAGTACCACAGAGTTCAGTCCTGGGACATTGCCTGTTTGGTATCTACTTCTCTGAAGTACAGTCTAACACAGAAGGCCTCTGGCTAACAAAGTTCGCAGGTGACTGCAAGCTAGGAGCCATAGTCGAGTCCCCAAATGATGTGGACATTCTACAGAAGGCCCTCACTGAGACAGATGTCTGGTGTCAGAGGCATGGCCTCAAGCTCAATGCCAAAATGTGCATTGTCTTCCCCTTTGGTAAAAATTCTGTACCCAAGAACAACCACATAAATGGCAGTCTATTTAATGCTGAATGTGTGATAAGAGACCTTGGGACCCAGGTGGACAGTAGTCTCTCCTCTGATAATCACATTGTCACAGTAGTCAGGAAATCCTTCTATGTGGCACACCTCATCACAAAAGGGTTCTCATCCAGGAAAAAAAAGGTAATTGTTGCCCTCTATTCGGCACTCATTAGACCCATTATAGAGTACAACGACCCTTTGGAATGTACCTCATAAGACATCTTCGTCAGCTGGAAAGGCCACAGAAGTACCTCACAAAGAAGATTACTGGCCTCAAACAGCTGCCCTACACTGACCATCTCAAAAAACTCCAGCTTTACTCTGTAGCATATTGCCTACTCCGAGGAGATCTTTGTCTAACATATAAAGCTATGTTAAACCCAGAGCTGTTGGACATGCTACACCTAAAGAAATCTCAATCACTCCGAGCTACACGCTCTAAGGACCTAAACCTTGTCACTACAATAAACAGGACATGATGGAGGGATATATTCCTGTCCCAGAGATTTCCTATACTCTGGAACAAGCTATGTTTGGATTTTATGAGGTCAGCAGATATGTATGCAGTCCTACAACTGCAGATCTATACATGTAATAAATCTCGAGGAGGCCCATACCTCCTTTAGAGCCAGGAATATATAATCTTGGTACAGAATGATTTTTATAAATCATTTGATAAGAGTGAAGTATTTTTCTTGTTTTCCTGTCCAAATGATCCAGTACCTTTTTGTGGCCAGTTAATCACCCCAAAACTGTAAGTCAGAATACGAAGAGCAAATTGGTTTATAGCTTGGACTTCATTCCTAGATGTCAATGCTGTTTTCAGTATTAATTTTAGTCTTCTAAATTATTCCTTACTGAGTTTTATTTGCATTTACTCATGTTTCATTGTAGATCCTTCTTCAGTTCCCAAATATTTATATACTCCATCCTGCTCAGGTTCCTTTAGATCACATTCTTCTCCCAGACTGATATTTTCTTGGTGCTGCAGTTCCTGCTTTAAAGGTTGCTTTTCCGCATTTATCAAGACAAAATGATACTCTTATATCATCTGTGAAAGTTTTTACCACTTACAGTTGTAGTTTCAGTCCCTCATCTGATAAACTATACAGTTTTAAATCATCCACAAAAAGAAGGTGAGAAGTCTTTACACTTTGTTGTTTTCTGGGAGCCAAACTGCAACCATGACCTAATCTGTTAAATAGACAGCTTAATAGATTAAGAGCAAGACAAAAGAACAGCAGTGACAGAGTCACCCTGGAATTTTTATCCCTGGGATAATAATTTGTCATGGCTTAGCTGCAAAGTGTTTTGCCACTGCCATATCTGTAAGCATACTTTATCCATGAATGTGGGATTCTATCAAAAACTTTTTTGTAGCCTATCCATGTCATACTGTGATTCTGCCCGTTCTAACAATTCTTAATTATGACTTTAACAAAAAATGATCCTTTTTCTTCCTTATGACTTTCCTTTTGTTACCCCTTTCTTCTATTGCCATGACTGAGTTTTTTTCTAAAAGATTATAAACTCTGTCGGCATTAATTCCAGTCAGTTTATATATCTTCGGAAGGCAAGTCTATAGTTTTTTAGGATATCTTGCAGGTTCACTCTTAAGGAGGAGTATCATTTTTTTCCTGTTGTTAATCATGTAGGTGTCTGGGATGTGCATATAAACAGTTCTTACTCAGGGCTAAATCTGCTTGTCAAGATGTTAATACTTTTAGCCAGAAGTTAGGAACTGCATCTGGGACTGGGGTTTTTCATTCAGGAGTTTTTCTTAATTTTGTTTCAGTTTCTATGGCTGTTACTTCATCCCATGTCATATTCGGTAAATGTGAACCTCTTACTCTTTCTTTTACTTTTTCTATCCATTATAGGTTCATATGTTCATAGGTATTTACTAGGCTAACTACCAGATGGGCCTTTATAAGCCTATCCATGCATCCCAAATCTCTGACAAGTTCTGGTACTCTTGATAAGTGTAAGCAGGGGCTTGGGAGATGAAACTTTTACAAGCAGGGGCTTGGGAGATGAACCATTACAGGTTGCCTGTGTCCATTTGAGACATTAGTGCCAAGCCAGAGATGCATTTTGTGTTCCCCATCCAATTGTCCAAGTTAAACTTGAATTCGGTTAGGGAGGAATTCTGCTTCACATGGATGGGGTGCCCATTCCAGAGATGGCTTCATCTCTGGAATACATACCTGTCTCTACAGCAGGTCCCATTTATATCACAGGCAAGGTTTAAGTCTTTAGAATGAATAACTTTGGTGCTGTTTGTTTTGTTGGTAGGCAGTAAGTCCATCAGAGTGGGGGTCTGATAATGCCCTGTATGCCAGACATAGATGTCCCATCAACAGCCTGTAGAAGACAGAATACAGGGATAGGGCCTTGAGGTGGTCTGCATAGGATATTTTACTTATGCGCTGTATTCTTTTAGTGAGGAACCTCTGTGGATATTCCATTTGTGGGATATATCTAGCTAGGTACATACCAAAAGGGGCATTGTACTCAATGATAGCTCTGATTAATGTCAAATACAGAAGAACAATGACTTCCTTGGGCCTAGATGCCATACCTTTGTTTATAAGTTGTACAGCATAGAATGATTTCCTCACTGCTGTAGACATGTGATGGTCAAAGGCTTAATTACTGCTTATGTGTGTGTCCCCAAGTCTGTAACTGGGGGGGGGGGTATCCTCTCCCTGAGCCTGGCCTAACCCCATTGTAGGAATGTTTACATGTCCTGATGAGTCTGTACTGTCATTTTTTCCAGTCCTTGCACTAGTTCACCTACCAGAATTGGGCACATTTTTTATCCTTGGACTTGTGCACCCAACTGTCTTTTTTATTTTCTAACCTACAACTGTCCATTATATATATGCCATATAAAATACAGTCTATATATCAGTGCTGTCTTGGTGAGATTTTGTAAAAAAAGGATCCACTTCCTGAAGGTACTCACCAAGACTTGACAATGAATTTAGTGCCAGCAACACTACTCTCCTTTAAGTGCTGATTTTATCTCTCCATTGTTACAATATGATTGTACTTAAGCAAATACATGGTTTCATTTGATGTGCATTAATATAATATGAACCATTTCAGTCTGCTATTGTCTATCATTTTCTGTTATTGCATTGTCAAGGATGACAAGTAATGTTTAATTTACTTGTGTTAATTTATATTGCATCTTGTATAATAATGTGCCTATACATATTTATTTCCTGGATCTCTGCTGCAAGGAGGTTACAAATAGACTTCACCGGTCAACAAATGAAAATGAATGAATAATTACTTTATTCATTCATTAACATTGTCCATGTCCACATGGCTTCTTTTTTTACTCTCTCCCCTTACTGCAGCTGACCATCAGCTAACTCCAGCTCCTCTCCTTATTCACCAAATCTGCCACACCCACCTTAGTATCCCCTGGGCTCAAAATGACCCCATGTCCAGAGCCTGGGAGGTGATTAAGGATGTCACAGCAGCATCATATGCTGCTAGGGAGAGTAACCTAGCACCCATAATCTGGCAACCTTTGCAAGTTCCACATATTTACTGTGCCAATAGGTGCACGTGCTCTTTCATGCTTGAACAGTCTCTAACTAAGCAGTATACCTGCTTGCAGCACAGAGTTCTCCAGACCCTTAATACTGCTGTTTTGCATTTGGCCTAGGCTGCTACTCTCTCCAAGGACAGGATGGCTTCATACTCTAACCATCTCCCCCACACAGTCCGTCCAGTCCCTGTACTTCTAGTCAAACAACAGTCATCTAGGTTGCTGTAAGGGTTTTATCCCTCTGTAAAATGTGCCCACTCATATGGCCTTTCTTTGTCCCTGCCATATATGACATGCCTACACTGGCACACCAATACATGCCATCTATGTTCTCTTATGGCAATAAGCATCTCACTGACAGTGGTGTCACATTTTCAGCCAACTGGTAATATGTTACTGTTCCCTTGCATGCACATCTTCCAACAGAAGCATGTGATATTTTACACTTAAATGTCATAATGGCCCATGGCATAATAGTATACCTAGAAGCAGTTTAGTTTACCTACAGGCACTTTGATAATCAGACACATACGTTATAATAATGTTTTGTGTTACTTCTTTGTCCAGTTTCAGCCACAAATGTGCCTGTGGTACAGTAGTGGTCCTCACTTTGTCATCATTCCCTGCCTTCTTTCACCAACTCTCCATCTGCCTCAAGACTTGCACTTACTATTGTGATGGAGGTCATATGTCAGTAGGTGTGACCTGAAATTGTCTTTGGAGGCCTCTTGTGTCAATGACTGGAGGATGGAGTGGTTACCACTGGTGACAAAGCTGGTAGGTCACATTTTGTAACCTAGTAGGAGTTGGAGAATGGATGGTAGAGACTGTGAACTGGTAGATTGACACCCATATTAGCTGATTTTGGAACATCCTGTTGAGACTAGTAGAGTTACATCACTACCTGGCACTGTCCAGTATACCATATGAGTCCATACTCAGTTTTGAATGACTTCTGCTTGGCTCCCACTTAAGGCAGTATAAACAGGGTATGGGACTCCACCCTCTCCTCAGTCATGGTACTCTTCTTCCATATGTGTCACCTACCTCTCTCTCCAGTGTTTCTAACTTAGTCCTCCAAATCTTCACTTGTCCAGCCTTCTGTCAGTATATGAGTCTGTCCACTATCATCACCCACCCTTTACGTCAGCATCTCCCCTGTGTGTCTTTCTCTGTGTTTTATTATTGTTCATGTGCCCCGGCTTCAATACATATACTCATTTTACTTCCCGTCTCTTCCCCTCCCTTGACATCCCCTTACATCCTTCTCAATCTAATGTGCACTTACCTCTCCCTCCCTTCCCACTTCCACCCTTTGCCCTTTGGTATGTTTCTCTGTTTTGCCTTCCACTTTTCTGACTTTCCTATACTCCTATTTCTACCCAATTTAAATGAATACATTTAAAGGGGACCTTGCTGTGAGCCACATATTGTATCTTGCAGCATTTTTGTTCAGTTTTGTAAGGCTGCTCATGTGAGTACTCATACTCATGTGTATGCGACATGCATGCTATGTCTGCTCAGGATTTCAGTAACACCACTAGTGATACTATTGGCTGTTAACTGGCACTGTCATTTACATGAGTGCATTCCTTCATTAGTTCATAGCCAGGGCAACAAATGCTTCCTTCTTATTTGATAATTAACTTTCAGTTGTGCCAGGTAAATTGGCATTACTATGATAATTCTTGCCTGGACATGTTTCTGAATACCTAAGACAACTAGTGAGATAGAAGAGAGAATTTTGGAAAGTTGTTATAGCAAAGAAACTGTATCTGTATTAAATGAGGGTTAGTAGAAGAATAATCTGTATCTGTCTGTATTGGGGTGGCATCTTAAAGCATTGATAAAGATTTTGTCTATGTTGTGTTTGTACTATGATGTTGATAGTTCTGATATTACATTTGGCAAAATATCTGGAGAGTTTTAATGGTAATCCAGAGACCAGAAGTTTTGCTACATTTGTTTACAAACAGTGCAATAATTTGAATGGTTTCTTCAAACACAAGGGCTGGATTTCAGGAAATTTGGCATTGCGGTGAACAAATATGCATAATGGCAAGCCACACATGGAGATTATCCAATTCAGAAAAACGGGCTCATGGCTAGGCCAAGCCACATGTTTAGATGAGCTAAAGCATGGTAATGAGCTACATTATCGAAATGAGCCTCTTTGTGTATACTAATGAGACAAAAAAGATGACAGAGAGATTCAGAAACATATAAATGCCATGCAGTGTGACTGCTCCAATGCTCATGTTCAGGCTAAGGGAATGAGAAAGTATACATGAGTAAAGCATATTCATTACAGTAAAACTAACCTAGGCAGTGTGCATCCATGCATAAGCTGGCCTTGCTGTGCATCAGACATACGCAACCCAAGTAACAATGCATGAAAGGCAGGCTAGCACTTATCATTATTTGCACAGTAAGGAAGGGAGCAGGAGTGGATGTAATATGTGTACAAGTGCAGTAGCAGTTAAAAGTAATAATACTTGAAAAGATAGACTTGTGAAAATTATAATTTACCTTGTGAAAGCAGAACTATAGTTGTACTCAAACAATTCTTTAGGCATTCAGCTTTCTCAGCTTCTGTACTTGGCTGCTATACAGTTTCCTCCATATTGGATTGAAGATTTCTGCCTGCTGTTGCACTTATATCATACAGATTCATCTGCCTGGGTGCAATATGTATCCTTCTGAGGCAGCAGTTCATCATTGTTTCAAAATCATTAAGTTTGAGTGGTGAATCCACTTGCTAATCATTGCACTTAGTTTTCCATGGTACTGTACTCATGCCTGGGTCATTACATGCAGCACTGTCCATGCATGGTCCAGACCATGCTTCAAGGAAAGAAGTGTAATTCCACATAAAACCATCTGTAAATTGAGTTGCTGTAGCATATGATTTCTTAAGAGGGGTACTGGACCGCCGTGGTTCACAACTTAAAGTGACGGTGTAAACCAAAACAATACAGTACCTATATTATTGGAGCCTGCCATGCATCACACATATAAGGTGACCAGGATGCCTGTCACTATATATCAGATGGATTACATGAGTGCTGTTTTGGGTACAAATTTTCTGCCACTCATTTCATTCAGATTATTTAAGGCCATGCTATCATGGCTAGTGAAGGAAAGAGAATAATGCTCCTTTAAGAGCACAGAGGTAAAGTAAAGATGAGTTTAAAATACTTCTTAACCTTCTCCATTATTATTACAGGAAGGGGTCCTGCAGGAGATCAATAAGGGTCTTCAATATATGACTGAAATGTGGAATAGTTTAAGCCAGGCTATCACCTGTACCACATACATCTCACACATTAGGGGAAAGTGATGTCACCATTACAGTGACATGAGAAATCACAAATCTGACATTTTAAGCAGATTTGCTAATGAATAAAGTGGAAATGCATTGTGAGTAAAACATATGTGAGCTATGCATATAATCTACCACTATGTGCCATCCACAGTTATTACACAGTGTTTTTTAGCCCCTGAACAAATTGAAATGAATAGGCAGCTGCACAGGAGAATATGTCACCAAAGAGAACAACAGGATGAATATACTTGCCTCAAACTGCAAAGCTTTTAACTCATTTCCACCAACTGAGCTGTGTAAGTTTGCACTGTAGATTCCAATGGGTGGAGCCTATGCTTTTTGATAAGATTGAGTTATGTTTTCATATTTCAAACAAATGAAAACACGAAAGTGATGACAATATAAATAAATATTATATGAACAACAATATTTCTCCGGTTTACCTTTAAAATGTTGACTGTACACAGTCGAACAGCCATATCACTGAAACGTTTCCACGAAGCACTTATTGCCAAAACATCACAAAATCGAAAAAACATCAAACATCGACATTTCTGACTGTGCCACACCTACAAACAAGTGCTAACATGGGCCAAAAACGGGGGCAAGATTTTGTGGTTCGGTAACATCAGCATTCAAGGTTTTGAGAAGTTGCAGTTCATGGAAGCAGGTTCGATGTTCTGACCATCAACATTTTAAAGATAAACCTATTTCTCTACCTGCACTAGAGAGAGGTCGAATGTCAATACAGTTGTGTTTGCCATTGTATTTGTATGTAACATAGTTTTGGAATTATCAATGGAAATTTGAACAAGTTGACATTTGATGCCTAGAGGCGACTGTAGGACATAACCACAGAAACATTTGGAGGTGTCACTCAGCTGTAATGAGTTAATATTAATACTAGTAAGCATTCATTCCCAAACACTATACATTTTATACATCATTTCCAGTTCTGTGATAATTGCCATAGGTCAAAGGCAGCAGCATGACTGCTAAATATTTATTAGTGTGTTTGAACATGCATCTTGCCTTGTACTTGGACAAGTGGGTCAGGATTTTAAGGTGGAGCTCTTCTATTGTGAGGATGCCTGTGGGTTCAATTCTCTCTAACAATTTTGAGATCTCATAAGAGGATTCTGTCTCATTATGCTAACTGCAGCATCAGATGGAGAAAATGTATATAAAGATCATTTTTGGGCGAGTGTACATCTGTATCATGGACAGTATTTGTCACTATACATATTTCCTTTGCTTATCACCTGTGACTGAAATGTACGTTTGAGTATTGTGGTCTCTTTATGTATGTTTATGTACATTCATCACATACATCATTTCTATGTCTCAGAGGAGATACCGTTGTTGTTTTGTACAGGCTGTTTATTGCTTTAATCCTCTGGCACAATGAGGATAATAATGGCTGCTGGCTCAGGCCCCCCATTATCTCTGTATGTTAACAACATTGTTAAAGTGAGAAGTGTTTGTTGGTCCTTAAATTATAATAGGTGTAGCTTTATAATAGCAAAAATATGTATCAGCTTCCATTTTTCATTATATTAGAACTTCTTTCTCCCTCACCCTCTTTGATGCTATTCTCTCTATTTCATGCCTTTATTTTGTTTATTATTTTGCGTCTCTTCATTTATTTTACTATTATATGCAGCATAATTTATATCTACATCCCACCCTCTGGCAAGGACTGTCACTCCCCACCACCACCACAGGTGGCAGCAGCAGCAGTGCAACTTCCACTACCACCACCATAAGTACCAATAACATTTGGGTCCCAGACTGCAACAGTCACCTCCATACCTTCTGCTCTACTAGCATCCATACCGTCTACCCTACAACTTCTGCTCACTTCATGTAGCCCCCCACTCAGGCATAGTAGAAAAGGTAAATAAACTTTAAAGTAATATAGTAGAAATGGATGTTCAACCCATTCAAGGGATACTTCTGTAGCCTAGACACATCAAGAGGGACACTATAATACATTCCAGACACATTTGTGTTTACCATGCTGCACAACATGGCATTGTACAAATAGATAGAGGAGCAGATGATCATCTTGGCATGACCTTCCACAACAGCTATGCCAGAAGCAGAAGGGCAAGGTGGGCATCCATATGAGGAGCACACAACTGCATTATCACAGCTAAGGAAGTGGTGAGTGAAATATATTAAAGTACTGGCAAAGAGGCAACATACTGTCCACAACTATGGGCCATGACATGGCCACCACAATACAAAATGATGCATGCATTACTTCAGCCAGGCAATGGATAGAAATGCATGAACTGGTCATAATCTGCACCAGATATAACCTTATCCACACATGTTAGGTGACAGATAGGACAGAGTCATCATGGATTTCACAGATTGGGTCACACAGTGGCAGTTGATTGCAACACTATGAAATAGAGTTTGGTCATGGGAGTTGCTCAGTATAGACACATACTCTGAAAGACTGCAGATATTCATAAATGTCAGTGTCCAATGGTAGAGGTCAAGCTGCTGCCATGATATGACCACTGGTATTGCTCATGGACTGACATATAGCATTGTCCAGAAGTGATGCCTTCCTTGTAGTAGTCCTTACACACTTTGGCTAGTTTATTGATAACATTTCTGCATATAACCATGTCAAGGCCAGGAAAGGCATGGCTTCCAGATGCAGACTAGATGATGGTTGCAATGTGTCTCACACAGTTTCATATGGAGGAAATTTTTCAAGCAGTGACATAAGCATAATTTTCTGCTTTCCATACATATATGCCTTGTCACTAAGGCATACCCTTTATAAGGTTTTCATTGTACACAATTGCCATCTTCCAGCTAAAGGCATATGGTCTGGGAAAAAGACAGTTTTCTGGTTTGCCCATTACACATTCTTAAAAACACCTGACTCAGTTTCTCTGACATCCACCAAAGAGTTTGTTGTTCTTGCTGGGGTACGTTACTTCTATTCAAAACTGGATTGTAAAGAATAGTGTTGCACATAATGGAACCAACCCTTTGTATTGTAAGAACAAGGATGACAATACATAATAGTTGATTAAGTTACTTGGTGCCATTATTTCTGAATCACTGTAATATCACATTGTGCTATCCAAATGTGCTGGTGGTAGCGCTGCATGGCTCATGCATACATCACATCTATGGCGGTACTGCCATAGTGCAGCATTAAGCCCATTCCTAGTGCCTCAGAGCAGTGCTATGGACATATCATAGCTTCAAGGTGCAGTTGCTATATTGCATGACACATGATCCGCAAATGTGCAGCTGTGCACCTAGGACTACACTTTTGCTCCTTTAGTGGTCCCGAGTGAGTGGTCATGGCTAAAGTACAGAGGTCAAGTTTGTTGCATCAGGATTAGCACAGATTTTTGTCCTTACAACAAAACAATGTTTAGGAGCTCCAACCAGGGTATTATGATTGTCCCTTGCAGGAAGTGATAGCCTAGTAAGGGTTTGAGAAGATTGTGACCAATGCTGTTGTCATCACCTGTTCTGCTGATCACTACCACCATTGCTAAACTGGTATAAGGTGGCATCATCCTGAGCAGCTTTGACAGTAGGAGGTAAAGGTTGGAGAAAGAGAACTAGTCATCTATTGTAAACATATTTTAATACTGTTGTTTTCTATTATCTTAACTTTACATCTATATTCATGACTGCCTACTCTGTTTTCCAGCAGCAGAGGAATGAGGGTTTAACATGATTAATGGTTACTGCAGACAGCATAGACTATCCCAGCAGTGTAGGTGTAGAATATCTGTCTCAGTCTTCCATTCAAGTGAGACTGTGTGTATTGCATATGTTGTTGTTGTTTGTCTTTCGGCTTTTCCTGGTTAGGGGTCACCACAGTGGAACTCCAGTCAGTATATTGCATATATTTATAATAATTTTATCCCACTGGGTTGTCCTTCTGTAGGTCCTGCTGTGGAATGGGAGATGTGCCCACACTCATCTTAGGCTGTACCAGACAATGCTTCTGGAGATAGGTTACCAGTGGCCATCATCGCCACCTCTCTGCAGATGATGATACTTACATTACTGGAGATGACCTAGAGGTTTCAATGATGCCCAGTATGACCACATCTCAGGGTGGTGGGTCAAAGATTCCTCTTCTGAAAGTTGTCCAGAGTAGCCTGTCCTGGCACCTGGCATCAGTTGCAGAGATTAGTTAGTATGAAGATGTAATGGAAAATGAATGCCCACCTTAACAATATGGAACACCTTCTGGCATCTTTTGTATAGCTGTAAGGCAGGCATATCCCTCAGATTAGGCAGACAGTGAGCAAACAGACATTAACACTGCTCAACCTGGCATCCTACCATGACAAGACTCAATTCTGTCACCTCACTGGTGTTTTCTCTCCTCCTCCCTTATGTGACATTCCCCATTCCTCTCCATCACCATTGTTACAACCTCTGTATGTCTGTATCCATCCACTGCTGTCCTATCCTTTTGTATGACTAATACTACTGCCCATATGAGTTTGTGTTTTATGTTTATCTGTCTGCCTCTGCACACTTTATCCTCTCCATAGTCTTCCATCACTAGCTTCCCCATCTAGTCTTATTTTCTATATATGAAAAAGGGGGTTTTCCCTGGGGGGAAAAGATCTGTCCCTACCCTCCTTTCATGCATCATGCTTAATGTTTTCCCATTCCCAGCTTTCCTGTTTACCTCATTTCCTTCTACTTTGTGTAATGAATGGGGCTGGCACTTAGCTGTGCGCACACACACACACACACACACACACACACACACACACACACACACACACACACACACACATATTGGTCTGCCTGGTGGCAGCTATGATGACATTTTGTACACAATAAACACATGATTGGGCAGGATGTCATGCCTGTCATGATCTCTACTGTAGCTTTTCTACAGCAACTGAGCTTTTCTCTTATCGATATATGGTTCCGTTTAATGTAGTACTCCTTTGCTCAGACTGTAAGTGACAATCATTACCACTTATAGAGCAATAGCACAGTCTAAACACTGAAACCAGCTAAACATGTATGTTAAGCCTTCTTAATAAAAGTAAAATGTACTGTTTTCACTTAAATGTGCTCGTACATCACCAGAACTGTGACTAGTTTAATCTAAGCTGCTCCCTCCTAACTTTCATTTTTAAAATTCCCCTAAATCAAACTGCCTAACTCATGGAGATATGCAGATCAATAGCTGTAATGTAAACATAAACACTAGGATAGTATAAAAATATGATTATTTTGGAAACTAGGCATGTACTGCTCCAGACCCAGTCTCCTGCACTCACCTGCTCAATAGATTCTTTTCTTTTTGAGCATGCACACTCAGCCAATCTGACCCGATTTGTTCACCCTCACTATGCCAGAGTTCACTCTGCTCCACTAACCTAATGCCATTTCCATCCACCCCTACTTTTCCTAAATTTATTCTAAACTTACCACTCCCTCACACCAAGAAATCCAATCAAAACATCCCACCTTACATAACGACACTGTATACTAAACTATACACCCCATCTCCCTCTACAAATACAGACACAATTCAAACTGGATAAAACTAATATCACTACAATGCCTAACCAGAAAACTCTACCTGCCCCCCCAAAATACTACTCTCAGTCAACGTCCACCACAGCATTGGACCCAACTATAGAACTATAAACCAACGCAACAGACCACAGCTCCAAATCAGGTGCAAAGTTTTATTGGTTTAGCGCTTTTTTCTCAAGATAGAGACTTCCTCAGAACAAACACACAATGTTAACCCAGCCCTTAAATACCCATAAATCAAGTACCTAATTAAATTAATGAATCACATGACAAAGCTGAAAAGAATATTAATGTTAAACATAAAGGTTAATATACAGGTTTCAAAATATAAAAAATATTAACAAATGTTAACGTTATATAAATATTTAACTGTTAGGACACAACCATTAAGACACTAAAAGACTAAAAAAACTAAAAGACTTAACCTATAAGATATTTTAATTTTAAAATACAAGCTATATTAATAACCTCATTTATACCTAGATACTGTGTTGCATCTAATCTAAGTTGCCATTTTAATTCACAAATATCAAGGTGCAAATCAATGATTTTCCCCTGTGGATCTTTGGCAACATAATCAACTACCAAAAACTTAAAACAATGATTACTGTGCTCCTTAATGTGTCTAAACAGGGCATTAGTAATTTTACCCTTTCTTACATGTTCACTAACTCGAGTTTTTAAAGATCTGGAGGTCTTTCCAATATATGGAACCAACTATACTGACATACAGTCACTCTTATACTCCTAACACTAGCTGCACATATCCCCTCATCACACCAAAATAGATGAACCTAGCTCACCCCACTCTGCCTCTTACATCTACCAACTAAAACTAAAACCTACCAACATTTCTATATCCTGCTCTATAATTAATATTACAGCCTTTCATCAGACACACTACTCCCTACTCCCTCACCCAAACATCCCTAGAATTTCTCAGAAATTCAATACGTACATAGTCAAAATCTTAAAAATTCTAGTTACTATAGCATCCAAACTAACTTGTAGTGGGGACATACACCCAAACACTGACCCAAACCCCAATCTAAACAAATACACTTCCCAAAATATCAACAACTCCCAGTCAACAACCATTCACCTAGAAACAAATCTGATATCTTACTATTAATTATTAATATTAGAAGTATCGACAACAAAATCCATAAGCTGCATGCCAACTTCTCTCTATACTCACCTGACATTGTAGTCATCACCGAATCTAGGCTAAAACCTAATATTTCCAATATTGAGATACTCCCACCAGTTTACAATATCACATAGTTGGATGGGATAGGCAAAAGAGGTGGAGGCATGGCCCTACTCTTTAAAAAAACAACTTTTCCTATAAACCTTGGAACATAACACCCCTAAATTTGACAATGCTGAAGTAATATTTACCAAACTTATTAACACCAAAAAACATATAAACATAACAGGTACCTACACTCTACCAGGAGATAACATCCATACATTAGAAAATATATTGAACTGGACTACAAAAGCATTGCTTCAGGAAACAATGATCATGGCTGACTTTAATATCACCTGTTCAAACTGCAACTCACAAAATCTCAGCAATTGCATCAACCTCCATGGGTTCAGCCAACTCATACAAACACTCACTAGGATTAACAATTCATCCAATAAACACTCCCCTCTCAATTGGATCTTAACAAATAAGCCAGCCTTCTCCACTCATTCTGGTTGTCAACCTGAAAGCCTCAGTGACCATTTCCCAACCTATCTACTTAGACAATGAACTAACCCTACTAAACAAACTATATACCAACAAATTTGAAACAAAAAACACCTTAACCCCAACACATTCACAAACATCCTCAAACATTGTAATTAGGCACCTCTTAAACTACTACCCTTAGAAGAAGCCATAAATTATTTTAACACTACCTTCTTGGCCATCCTAAACACACAGGCTCCTTCCAGGACTCTACTTGTTAAATCTAAATTTGGCTCATGGCTAAACAAAGAGGTCTCTACTAAAGGCAAGAGACAAGGCCTGGGATAGTTGGTAGAAAACTAAATCACAAACCACATTGCTAACTTACCAGGAATTTAGAAATAAAGCAAAGTGGGAAATTAAACAAGACAAGATAAATTACTAATTTGACATCCAAACTAAGCACTGAAATAACCGACAAAAATTCTGCTTAGCATTAAACAATATGCTCCTACCAGGCAAAGTCAGCCCCCCCCCCCGCCCAACTACTAATAATGACATAGACAACATCGCTACACAATTCAGTAAATACTTTACTGAAATGATCTTATCCCTCTCCAACAATCAAACCCAAACTCCTATTACAACTACTCCTATGCCAGATAAAAACAATACCACCTTCTTTCTGCAGCTTGCATCAACTAAAACAATAAAAAAGCTTCCTAAGAAACTAAAGCCCACTATTCTATCTGCAGACAACTTACCAGCTGAGTTCTTAAAACTAACTGCTGAGGAAATTGCCTATCCAGTATCCATTCTTATTAATAGATCCATAGAAGAACACCAAGTCATCTGGAAAACTTCCCACATAATCCCACTTCATAAAGGGGTACATAAACAGATCTATTTACGGTCCAATCGCAATCTTAGCTCTACTGTCTAAGATACTAGAGAGAACAAATCACAGATTACCTGCAAACTAACAAACTACTTACCGATACTCTGTATGGTTTCTGACCATATCACAGTACTACCACTTCCCTAATCTCATTTACTAATACTGTCAACCTTCACAGAAACAATAGATATGCATCCTCCATCTTTCTAGATCTGTCAAAAACCTTCAATATCGTCTCACATAATAAACTACTAAATGCCCTTTCTGAGCTGAACTTATGTCAGTCTACTCTTGCCTGGTTCCAGGATTACCAATCTGGGCATCAGCAAGCAGTACGTTGGCAACAAACACTATCGTCCCTTCTTCCAGTGACACTAGAAGTCCCCCAAAGCTTAATAGTAGGCCCCTACTCTACTCAATATTTGCAAACAACCTCCATACCTCAGCCCCGCAGGCCTCACTCATCCGATATGCAGATGATTCAACAGTAATATGTGCTGCTACTATCATACATGAGCTTCAAACACTAACACAACAATCATTCCTAGCAGTAGAGACTTGGCTAACAAACTCCTGTCTAATTCTGAATTCCCCCCCAAAAAAAACTCATGATATTCCAATCTACTAAATCAATTGTACCCGCTACCAAATGTAACATTGTTTTAACAAACAACACCATACTTTCCCCCTCACCTCACACCAAATTTCTGGGAGTTGAAATTGATTGCAACCTGAGATTTGATATCCACATATCCCAAACTGTAAAAAGAGTACACAAAAACTTGGAACACTGTACAGGAATAAACACTATTTCACAAAAAATCCTAAATCTACTATTTCCCAGTCCCACCTAATCTCAGCACTGCTCTATACATCCCCCATATTCATGAATCTAAGAAAATCTGGGATAGCAAAACTTGAATCCTGTTACAACAAAATAGCCAGGTATGTTGGAAACTCACCCTTTAGATTGCACCACCCTGCAGCAGTCAAACAACTCAACTGGCTGGAATTCCCACAACTACTACTCTTTAACCAATTAACCATGGCCCACAAAATCTTTATCAACCAGAGAAATTACCTGCCCTGCAAATTTTACTACAGCCATACTCGAGTGCTAGAGCTCTACGCTCCACCAACAAACCCCTCATAAAGATAAATAGAACCAGAAACCTAGTTGGAGAATATCTCTTCTCAAGTTACACAGACAAAATCTGGAATGCACTACCACCTAATATTACATGTTCTACAGCGTTGTCTCAATTTAAAGAAATGCTAAAAGCTCACATATTCAACAAGTGGCTGTGCCCATGCATTGTTCCTGACTAAACTGTCCCTTTCAGATGATGCTATTACTTCTACTTTATTGATGCTAATGCCACTCATAATATAGGTTTATTTAGCTCTGATGATAAGGAAGAATAGTTAACCTAAATAATCCATGTTTTTACTCTACTGAAGTTGTATAATGCTGTATTTGTCTCTCATTCACTGCCCTACACACTTTATTTTTGATCCTCTGATTCTTTGTAGAATTCATATAAGATTCTTGTATAACCCTGGTTTCACTAGCCTATGATCCCGTATTATAACTTACTTCTTTGAGAATCTGTATAGACTTCTTGTTTGTATAAATTCTGTATTCTTGTATTTGTAACACATTGTGTATTCAAATTGAATCAAATTTAATCAAATGTTAAATTTTATGTACCATGTGGAACTTTTCTCCCTGGGCCTCCGCTAAAAAAGGACATATGTCCAGTCGGACTTCCCCAATAATCAAATATAAAATAAATACTAAATAAAATAAATAGCACAGTACTGATTAGCTATGCAGCTATTTGAACAGCAGCATGCATAATAATTAGCACTGCGTACATATACATCTTTTACCAATTAGTCCCAGCCGTATTTGAACAATTAGTCATTTTAATGAAGTCATGCAAGAAGTTCAAATAAATCACTTAGTCTACTTGATAGAGTGTTTTAAGCATTTTTCTTCATTTATTCTATTTCATGTATAGAACAGAGTGACAAGATTTATTTTGTGTTTTCTGTAAAGGTGGCAGTACCAAAAAGTAAATAGTTTGACTCCAAACTTTGGCAATCCACTACAATTATGAGTGAATATGCCTTTACTTTTGGTTTTGCTGCATCAGTCAATAGATTCACCTTTCCTGTGTCATTATTCCATGTTCATAATGTGCATGCAGATGTTGACAGTTTTTTCATTTTTCATCTTGATAAGAAACTCCAACAGCAGAAACATTAATAAAAGTTAGATTGCAATATAAATCTAGTGTCTTCCTTGTGTCATTGCTTGAAATGTTTTCCACCATTTAACTAGTGTTACAAGGCAGGTCTGCTAAATGCTTATATTTACAGCTATAGTTAGTCTGAGCTGGCAATCTACACTGTTGTTAAAAATAAAGAAGAAAAAATATTAACCACTTTTTTAGTGTGACTTCAAAGAAGAGAGCTACATTAGTCATTTTTTTCTCTCTCTGCATAGTGCATGGCTTTGTTCTTGATTTGTTAGTCCATTGGGCTTTAATGTCAAGCTGTAGAAGTTATCAGGGTCATGCATCCTAATTTTCCTTTTTTTTAATGTCTGTTTGAAGACATGCAATGCACACTGCATCTGTTCCCTCAGCAGCCAACATGAGTTAATGCAATAGGCTAGGAATAAGACAAGAGACTAAAATGCACAGCTGTAAAACATACAGAGGTGCTAAGCTCTTGACATCTTCTCTTTACACTATGACTATGTCAATATTTTACAAACTAACTGAAGTCTGAAAAATGTATCAATGACTTTCAGATGTTATAAATCAGCTTAAGTGAAAACAGTTACATGATTACCAGGGGAATATTTTGTGCAAGAATGTCCTCCCAACGGATATATTGTATGAGGCATAACTGGAAAGCATTGTTCTAAACATAAGCTATAGCAGTGTCAAGGTCAATGCCACAAAAATGCCTGTGCAGATGTTGTAGTGCAATAAATATCAAAACTTCAATGTCTTTCCTAAGAGACCGATGTCTTTCCTAAGAGGCTTGTACCAGAGTATAAAATATGAGAGGGCCATTACTGCTGATGCTGCACAGACAGACTCGTGTAACTGCAACTTCAAAATATTTATTTTAAAACAAGTTGTTTCTGACTTTAGTAAAGGTTGCACCTGTTTGGACTCAAGCAGTAACAATGCTTAAATATTAAATATATAGTTTGCAGTATATATATGAAAGGAAATGAAATATTTAAACAACAGTTTGCTTTATGTCATCTAAAGGCTGTACAGTAAAAAAAAAAATAATCTCCCGGATTCACTATGTCCTACACGGTATGCAGGATCAGTGCAGGAGCTATAGCAGGCAATTTGTCTGCGGTGCGATCCAGGAACAGCCTGCAGAGGCATGCACGAGAGCTCCTGCACGAATCCTGCATAGACTAAGCCCTTGTATGCAAATCACCCCATTTGTAGGAGAAATCCATGCAAATGAGGTGATTTTGCAATCCAGGAAGCTTGTGACTGTCCGTGCAGGACTAGTGCAATCTGTAGAAATGTACTCGGTTAGTAACTACTCGGTTAGTAACCGAGTACATTTCTGCAAAATCCAAAATAGAGCTGCGGAGTATCTCCAAATAAAGGCTGCATATCATTGAAGAAGCATGCCAAGGGCCAAGTATAAGGCCACTGGCATTGCAAACAAGCAAAAAATAAAAAAATAAACTTTTAATTTTTTTTTAGCCGATCTCGGCTGTTTAAGCATAGGGCAGTGGTGTGCAAATGGTATCGAGGGGAAAATAACAAAATAAATCTAAATTAAGCATTCTAACTAAAATCAGTATTCTGCCATGCAAGTCAGTGGCAGGCAGAAGACAAAGTGACCAGTGAGTAGTGGTTGTTAAGGGGGGAGGCTCAGTGTGAGATATGTAACTATGCATCAGCAAGCAATCCTATGCAAATGAGGGGAATGATAGTGAATCAAAGTTTTCCCCAGCATGTGAGTCAGGTCCCAACAGTATAAGAGCAGGAATAGCTTGGTGCAAGCCTAGGAGTTAGGTGATATCATGGGGGTGTGTGTCAGGCATACTGTAAGTGATTTGGAGCCCTGTGGCTCGGGTTTGCTCCTAGCTTAGCACAGCTAAGCTAGGGGGTGTGCACTCTTTACAAAACCTAAGCGGGTGTGCGTACCGCGCACCAGGCTTTACAGGAATAAAAAAGAAGTTAAACCAGAAAATAGCAGCAGTGTGCACATTTCAGCACTGTGTTTGCATGGCATGCACACAGGCTTAAACAGGAAGGCAATGGGAAGGGAAAACAGCAGTAGGAAGGTAATCAAGGAGAACTAGCTTAGCTGGCAGGTGAAATGTATCAGAATCAGCCAATTACACAGGCAGCAGACCAGCCCATCCCAGAACACCACTATAAACTAAGCAAACACCTTCCCCTCTGATTTTTCCCACACTCTACACCACAGGTGTAAACAAGCAGAGAACTTTTACCACTCACAGCAGAAAATGATAGGGGCTTAAATAGCTATCATACAACTTGTGGAAGAGGATGAGGGTGGTGAGGATGTGAATGCTGTCGACCAACCCACAGTGAGGAGACAGAGAAGAGTGTACAGACCCAGGGTAACCTATCAGAGTCTACATGAGCTGGAGATAGTGGAGTGTTATAGGGTCGACAGGGACCTCCTACAGCAAATTGTTGAGCTGTGCCAGCCACGCCTGACACACAGAACTAACAGAGGGGAAACCATTCCAGTGGATACCAAGGTATATGTAGGCCTAAGAATACTAGCTACAAGTACCTTCCAAAGGTCAACTGGGGATATGATGGAGATTTCACAAGCATCAGCATCCAGGGTACTCTACCAGTTCCTGGATGCCATGTCAGTACATGTCGGTGACCACATATATTTCCCCAACACCCATGAGGTGTTGGCCAGCAATATGCAACTGTTCCACCAAATAGCAGAATACCCTGATGTAGTGGGTGCTATAGACTGCATGCACATATGCATCAAAGCACCACCCGGTGAGCGCGGTAGCGTCTACATCAACCACAAGGGCTTCCCCTCCATCAACTGTCAGGTCATGTGCGATGGCCAAGGCATAATAATGAATGTGTTTGCTGGCTGCCCTGGAAGCTATCACGATTCCCACATCTGGCATGTGACGCAGCTGTACCAGAGATTTGCCGTTGGGGACATCACTGACGGTCATCTAGTGGGGGATGCTGGATATGCACTGGAGCCGTGGCTTTTGACACCCATCAGAAATGCACACACACCTAAACAAGAACTACATAATGAGGCACACGCACAGACCAGAATTATAGTAGAGCATGAGTTTGGGATGATCAAGTCATGGTTCCAGTGCCTGGACACATCTGGTGGAGCCTTGCAGTAATCACCAGCTACATGTACCCAAATTATCCTTGTATGTGCCATGCTACACAATATGATCCTGTGGAAACAGCTGCAACAGGAACAGCACTGGGAAGGGCCACACAGCCCCCCACCATTGCCAAGACCTGCACAGGCACAGAGTGACTCAGAGGAGGAACAACCTGAGCCTGCCAAATAGGCAGAAGGAGGCATGCCCAGTATGCCCCGGCCTTGGCAAAGAGGCA
The DNA here is from genome assembly GCF_019279795.1 of Protopterus annectens. Taxonomy (NCBI): domain Eukaryota; kingdom Metazoa; phylum Chordata; order Ceratodontiformes; family Protopteridae; genus Protopterus; species Protopterus annectens. Next base: position 1,988,355,047 of record NC_056735.1, read on the forward strand.
ACGGATAGCACATACACTGACACAGGAGGGACCCAGGGAATAACACCTCTCTCCAACTCTCACATACAGTAAAAGGGATGCCAAAAATTACACTACCTGTGCCTAACCATGTGTAGGGAGTGTACTAAGTGCATCCAACATAGGCAGCCCTGCAGCACCACCCTCAATACTGGGACACCCACAAGGTAAGTGACTCACACATACCAGTCGGGGGGTCACATAATCAACAACAGTCACAGCCAGTAGGACAGGTGTAGACAAACACAAACAAAGGCTGTGCAATGTCCTCTGAATAATGCCTATGGGTAACCTCCCCCCCAGTCCTACACAGACAGACTACAGCAGGTCAGGCAGTGGGATGTCAGTTCTGAAGGGTAGGATGTCAGAAACTAATATGTAGGCCATTAAAAGCTAATATCTGTAGTACACTAGTATGCCTCTAGCCAGCACGATAGGTAAGACTACAGACTGAAATGAAGTGCCTGACATACCAGTACAGTCCTAGCATCAGGTGTGCCCCCCCCATCCTACGTAGAAATATAGTAACAGTCATGTGTGGCCTCCAATCCTGTGTAGAACTGTAGAAATAGTCAGGTGTGCCTCACATCCTATGTAGAAATATAGTAACAGTCAGGTGTGCCCCCAATCCTGTGTAGAAATGTAGAAATAGTCAGGTGTCCCCCGCATCCTATGTTGAAATATAGTAGCAATCAGGTGTGCCCCCCAATCCTGTGTAGAAATGTAGAAACAGTCAGGTGTGCCCCCCCCCCCCGCTATGCAGAAATGTAGTAACAGTCAATGTGAAATGATCAATGGATACCCTGCAGAGACAGCATGCTACCTGTCGGTATACAACACATAGGTCAGCACTGAAGTACAAACTACCTGGACTCAATCCACACATGCAGTACAGACGGCCATACTGGGCATGCTCACACACTTAGAGAAATGAAGGCCATGTCAGTCAACAACATACTGAAAGGTCATACTGGACATGCTCACACACTTAAACACATGAAGGCCATGTCTGCAAACACCAGTGGACCAGACATATATGGCAGTCGCAGTTGTTAGTGCTAACACTCATCAGTATGCACCACCCAGGCCTTACACACACAGTGGATAGGAATACAGACATATATGTAAGGACAACACACTATAATAAGCCAAAGGTAGACAGACATAGATGTGTGGAAGAAGGTGACTGTGACAAGAAGCCATCCAGGCCTGTCCCACCCAACACACAGCCAAAGAGCCTCAAACACATGAGGTGCAGATGTCACTCACTGCAGATACTAGCCACCAGTATCTGCCAGCATGACAGACTATGTGCTGCACGTACCAGCTGTGCAACGTGACTGTACAAGGAAGTAGTAATCTAGCAACTGTATAGATGTACCTGTGAAATATGACCCTGTGTGTGCCTGCATGTGGTGTGTCAACCCCTAGATGAATGGGTTATGCCCCATGCACACACACTGCCCTCCCCATAGCCCTACAATGACAAGCCTGCTGAGGTCATCCAATGTTAAATACACCTTTGGGAAAGTTGTAGCCCAGTAATCTCTGTGGTCTGTCCCCTAACTGTGCCTTGCTGTAGTGTTGTAAACTAGTTAGGTAGGAGATCTAATCCCAGAGATGGCAACTGTGTGAATGTGTGTTTATGTGCGTGTCTGTCTGACTGTGTAGAGAGCAATGCTTTTTAGGGTAGTCACACTACCATCAATTCAAATGCTCAACTTTGGCAAGGCTGCTGATGTCATCCACCTAGAAATACACCTCTGGGAAGGTTGTAGCCCAGTAATCTCTGTAGCACGTTCTGTAACTGCGTACTGCTGTAGTGTGCTAAAGTAGTTAGGTAATTGTTCTAATTCCAGACATGGCAAGTGTGTCTGTGTGTGTGTGTGTGTGTGTGTGTGTGTGTGTGTGTGTGTGTGTGTGTGTGTGTGTGTGTGTGTGTCTGTCAGTGTAGAGAGCAATGCTTTTTAGGGTACTCACACTACCTATAATTCATATTCTCAGCTTTGACAAGGCTGCTGATGTCACCAACCTAGAAATACACCTTTGGGAATGTTGTAGCCCAGTAATCTCTGTCTCGCATGCCGTAACTGTTTACTGCTGTAGTGTGATAAAGTAGTTAGGTAGATGTTCAACTCCCTGACATAGCAAGTGTGTGTGTGTGTGTGTGTGTGTGTGTGTGTGTGTGTGTGTGTGTGTGTGTGTGTGTGTGTGTGTGTGTGTGTATATGAGTGTGTGTCTGTGTAGAGAGCAATGCTTTTTAGGGTACTCACACTACCTATAATTCATATTCTCAGCTTTGATAAGGCTGCTGATGTCACCAACCTAGAAATACACCTTTGGGAATGTTGTAGCCCAGTAATCTCTGTCTCGCATGCCGTAACTGTTTACTGCTGTAGTGTGATTTAGAACTGTGGTAGGGTTCCATTCCCACTCATGGCAGTTCTGGACATGTGTGTGTTTCAATGTCTGTGTATGGAGCAATGCATTATAGGCTGGTCACACTCACTACAATTCAAATGTCCAACTTTGTCAATCCTGCTGATGTCATTCATTGTGAAATACACCTTTGGGGAAGGCATTCTCCAGTAATCTCCGTGGTGTGTCCTATAACAGCTCCATGCCATAGTGTAATATAGACCTATGTTAGGGATTCCATACCCACACATGTCGGTTGTGGATATTTTGTGTGTGTGTGTGTGTCACTGTCTGTGTAGGGAGCAATGCATTTTAGGCTAGTCACACTCAGTACAATTCGAATGTCCTACTTTGGCAATCCTGCTGATGTTATTCATTGTGAAATACACCTTTGGGGAAAGAGCTCTCCAGTCATTCCCATGATGTGTTCTATATCAGCTCCATGCTGTAGTGTGATATAGACCTCTGTTATGGGTTCTATACCCACACATGTCGGTTGTGGAAGTTTTGTGTTTGTGTCACTGTCTGTGTAGGGAGCAATGCATTTTAGGCTAGTCACACTCACTACAATTAGAATGTCCTACCTTGGCAATCCTGCTGATGTCATCCAATGTGATATACACCTTTGGGGAAGAAGTACACCAACAATCTCCATGGTGCGTACTATAACTGCATAGTGCTGAAGTGTAATAAACTAATTAGGTTGGGGTTCTACTCCCAGACATGATGTGTGTTTTTAACTCGTATCCTGTGTGGAGGTGGCTGTGAGTGTGTGACACCTGTTGCTAATGTGAAGTTGCTTTTGCATAATTCTTATATGGTGGCCCTACTGTATATCGCAATGTTCACTGTACAGGGAAAACAGATGTGAAATAGCTGGGAGGCTGGGGTGCAAAGCCATACCCATACATAAGTAAAATCCAAAGCCAGGAAACAGAGCAGCTGGGAGATGTTTTAATTTAAATTAGAGCTTTTATTTAACAAAACACAAACAGACTTTCAAACACAAGCGCTTTCGCTCAGATAGTTCTGAGCTTTTTCAAGTGATGCCTTTCCAACACAATACGATGGTATAAATACCTAGCCAATTACATTGAGTTAAGGACATCTGTTATCAATTAATCACTAAAAAATAAACTTGCATGTGAGAATGTATTAGGATGTTCTGTTTAGAACTAAAAACCAAAAACGTAAAAGATTCATCATGCTGGGAATTGATCAATGATAAATAATGAAGCAATCTAAAACAGGGACGTATAAATGTGGTGCTTGCAGCCAATGCCATGCCATATGGAATAATGAATCTCTATATATTCCATCTAGGAATTTTAGAGTCCACCCAACAGGTTTTCATACCTGTGGTTCTAAAGGAGTGGTATACCTGGGCTTCTGTACCACATGTAAAAGTTTTTATGTGGGTAAGACAGAAAGAGAGCTCAGGAAATGGATATATGAGCATTTCTACGATATGTCAAAAAGAAAAGAGGCAAATGCCTTCTATAAGCACTCACTGAGTTGTCCTGATATCAACATAAAATTTTTAGTCTTGGAGCAGGTTGCATTTGATCCGAGGGGTGGGGATTGGGAATCCATTCTTGAATATCATGAACTCCTATGGCAGCTAAGGTTGGATGCGGGAAGGTCCCCCGGGCTCAATGGTACAATTAGTATCAAACCCGTACTTAAATTAAGAAGAGCAAGGTTATAATCAAGATTTGTATGGATTTTAAGCATTCTATTTTAAACAGAGTTTTAGCAACAGCAATAATTTTGTAGACATTGTACTATTTATTTAAAAAAATTTTTTACTTGCTTCATAGCATGTTTACTATGCTTGTTTTATACATAACTAAATTCCCATTAGGATTCCATTGGGCTCCTTTTATGTATAATTATAAGAGCATTTTTTAACACAAATGTTTTATGATATGTATTTACACATTTTTTATGAGTTTACTATTTTTATTGTCAAAGGTTTTTATAGATTTTTTGTCAAATTAGATTTGGTTTTTGCAAATAATTGGGTGTATTCACGGTTTTTAATAGGACATCAATAATGTATGAATAATTTATCACTGATCAATTCCCAGCATGATAAATCTTTTACGTTTTTGGTTTTTAGTTCTGATCAATTCCCAGCATGATAAATCTTTTATGTTTTTTGTCTTTAGTTCTAAACAGAATATCCTAATACATTTTCATATGCAAGTTCACTTTTTAGTGATTAACTGATAACAGATGTTCTTAATTCAATGTAATTGGCTAGGTATTTATACCATTGTATTTGTGTTTGAAAGGCATCACTTGAAAAAGCTCAGAACTATCTGAGCGAAAGCGCTTGTGTTTGGAAGTCTGTTCGTGTTTTGTTAAATAAAAGCTTTGATTTACATTAAAACATCTCCTAGCTGCTCTGTTTCCTGGCTTTGGATTCCACTTATCGTTGGTTCGTTTTTACTTATTCATACCCATACATGCAACATCAAGGCCAAGCAATCATAGTTAGCAACCCCATGTTTACCCAGAGCACACTCTCAACCCATGTCTCATACACACACACATGCCTAGGCAACAGCCAACATGTGGGTAGTACACTGCATATTGGCTACTGATAGTAACTATGGAGTGATAGCAGTGGGCTACAAAGGGCATGGAACCCTGTCTATCTGTCCAATATGCATGTACATGCAGACAGTGCACCCTCCTCATGTTCCCCAATAGACACCTGCAACATCTGTAGTGCCATCACATGTGACCCACAAAGAACATATCATGCCTGACAACATGCCCTGTATGGACAGATGCCACTGACACCAGTTAATGCTGTTAGCATGCTATCAATGTAGGTGCAGGGTAAACCTTCTGCCCATTAGCAGTTCCCACCACAGGTGGGCAAGACTGGCACATCTGATGGTAATCTGTGCTCACAACATGGGTCAAACACCCCAGGTAAAGTTCCACATATCACTGTACATGCATGTGGGAGGTGTGCTCATCCCAGACACCGTCCATGTCATGGACTAAGGAACACATACATGGCAAGTGATGCACAGCATTGGCCACACACAATGGTCACCCAGGTGACCATGGGGGATACAATACCCACCTGTGTGGGCAAATACAGAAACCACAGCACTGAGCCACAATGCAAACCATTGTCATGTGGCCTGATGCCAAGGTATACTCCTCACCTAGCCTTGTATAGCCATCTGGTACAGTCGACCACCACACACCCATACAGACATGCACCCATGCATGTCAGTACTGACACCCTGTGTGTCTGTTTGTGCGTGTGTTGTATGGTGCGTATGTTCACATCCATACTCACTGCAACCCCCATTGGCATACTGAAGCATGCTGTCTGATGTCAGACACCTTCCCATACCCTTTGCCCATACAACCTCTGTATGACCCATGTGGTGCATGTGATACCTGCACAGTGATGTGTTGTGGTAATCCCACTACTGATGAGTTTTAATCCTGGCCCTGCCAAGTGTGTCAATGTGTGTGCTTCCCTGTGAGAGTGTGGCTGTGTTGACGGTGGCACCTGTTGATGGAGACAGGCACATGTACATCACCTACTGTATAGTTGCCTTATCCCTGTTGCCGATGTCACTCACCATCACATATGTTTTCTGAGGGCTCTACAACAGGTAACCCATGTGGTGCATCCAATAACTACATATAACTGTGATAGCATTACATAGTCACCAGGGGTATGATACCCTGTGCTGGCAGGTGTGTGACATAAACATGCTTAGGTTTTGATCTCCCACCCCTCCCTGACTTGTCTTTGCCTCTGTCTGCCTCTCTCACTCCCTCTGGTGAATGTGGAGACCTACACCTGCTTTGCTTAGGCAACAGCATGTGTATTTTAGGTGATGCTCATGATCAGCTGATGGCCTCTGCATGATTTGGAGCCCTCACCTAGCTGATTGCATGTGGAACAGCTGTGGCAACATTCCCATAGCCAATTGCATGGAAACACACTCCAATATCTAGGAACATCATGTTGGTGTTGGCCTTTATCATTCACTGTGAGCAGGAACTAGATCTGTTGCTTGGCAAGCAGCATCTCAGATGGATTGGGGATTTACCTCTAACAACATACACTGTGGAAACAGGGCAACATACAGGAGGGGGATGTGCCTGACCTGACTACAGACTGCAAGTGCTGCTATACTGCATTTGGAGTAATGTTGGTTTAACAGTGTGTGTGTGGATATGTTTGTCCTACATGTCTCGATACCTGCCATTTCAGTTCTATGTTTATGAGGAATCTCTATCTGCAGGGTCATCTGCAGACTGGGCAGTGTTGTATGTCTTTAGTTTCATGTGTTACCCATGGAGCACCTATCAGTGGACTGCAGAAGGTAGTGTGAGGCTTGCAGTCTGTAGATGGTGAAAGCCATGACAATTACTGACTTCATATCCATCATAGGACATATGTTGCAACAAACCCTTTTACACAAGTAAATGTAAGAGGTTATCACAGCAACATGTCGATATTGGACCTGTGTATGTGCTTCCAGCCCCAACTCTGTCAACCTTTGCACATATGTAGTGCATGAAAGGGTGCATATGTGCTTTGCACTATAATTAGTGTCATCATATCTGATAACAAGCCAGTGAGATATCAGACTGCTACACATGTTATGTACAGCAGGGGTTATACTTATAGGTTCATAGGTTCATAGGTTGGTACTAGGCTATCAGTCCTAGGGCCTATACAAGCCTAGCCATAACAATTCCCTGGCTATTTCTTCCCACACTATTTACTTCCCTGGACCCCTGTCTAGCAGGGCAACAAACATGATCCCTGGGGTGAATTTCCTTTCTCCCATCCAATCATCAAGGTTCCTTTTGAAGAGGGCCAGAGAGGCACTCTGCTTGACATGTATGGTTGATCTATTCCAGAGTCTGGGGAGTCTCTGGGTCAGGAACCTATCCCTCCAGCATATTTTGTTTATTGTGATGACAAGGTATAGATCCCTTGAGTGTGTGGCTTTGAGTGATCGGGATTTCTTTAAGTGTAGCATGTCCAACAGTTCTGGGTTTGACATGGCCTTGTATGTTAAGCAGAGATCGCCTCTGAGTAGACGATATGCGACAGAGTATAGCTGGAGTTTTTTAAGGTGGTCAGCATAGGGCATCTGCTTTAGGCCTGTGATTCTTTTAGTGAGGTATTTCTGCGGCCTTTCCAGTTCTTGCAGATGTCTTGAGAGGTACATACCAAACAGGGCGTTGTATTCTATAATGGGTCTAATGAGGGATGAGTACAGTGGGACAATGACCTCCTTTTTTCTGGATGAAAAGCCCTTAGTGATGAGGTGTGCCACATAGAAGGATTTCCTGACTGTTGTGGCGATGTGGTTATCGAAGGTGAGACCACTGTCCACCTGTGTCCCTAAGTCTCTTATCACACTTTTGGTGTTTAGTGTACTGACACCTATATGGTAATTCATGGATAGATGTTTTTTTCCTAAAGGGGATAACTATACATTTCTTGGCATTGAGCTTGAGCCCATACCTCTGGCACCAAGCATCTGTTTCTGTAAGGCCCTTTTGTAGAGTATCCACATAATTTGGGGATTCAATAATGGCTCCCAGTTTGCAGTCATCTGCGAACTTTGTTAGCCAGAGTCCCTTAGTGTTGGCCTATACTTCAGAGAAGTAGATGTCAAACAAGAGCGGTACCAAGACTGAACCCTGAGGTACTCCACTTGTCACTTGTCTGGAGCTGGATTTGGAGTCGGCTACTTTTACAGTGTGGGTTCTTTCAGTAAGCCAGTTAGCAACCCATTGGGTGATGTAGGGATTAATGCCAAGTTTAGTAAGTTTATCTATGATTCCAGAGTGGGGGATGGTGTCAAAGGCCTTGGCAAGGTCTAGATAGGCTGTGTGGACCACCTTACCCTTGTCCATGGCTCTGGAGACTGATTCGAAGAAGTCAATCAGGTTCAGGAGACAAGATCAGCCCTTCACGAACCCAAACTGGGTGGGGTCCAGTGTTTGAAGGTTGCCAATGTCTTTGTTTATAAGTTCCATGATAATACGCTCCATGGCCTTGCAGATAAGGCTTGTCAGACTGATGGGATGGTAGTTTCCGGGATCCAAGGTGGATCCCCCCTTGTGGAGTGGGATAACTGTAGCTGTGCTCCACTCAGTCGGCTCGAATCCTGACGTGAGGCTATGATTAAACATGACACTTAGGTGAGGTGCCAGTTCATTTTGTAGTTCATGTAGTACACAGCCCGGGATGTCATCTGGTCCCATGGATGCAATATTCTTAGCTTTGGAGAGTGCATTTTTTACTTGTGTGGCCATTATTACCGGAATTTGGCAATCTTCCGGTATTGAGATGGGCCATTTAGGGGGTGAGAGGGGGGAGAAGTTGGCACTGAATCGATCTGCCAGGATATTGGCAATATCCTTGGGATCAGTATATTTAATGCCATTCTGTTTTAGCTCAGAGCAGATCTGAGCATTGCCATTTAGATTCTTGACATAGTTATAGAATGCCTTGTGGTTGTCTTTGGAATCTTTGGCAATTTTATTTTTGTAACTAGCTTTTAGGATTTTATGAGGGATCTCAGTTTCTTACTGAGGCTTTTAAGGGAGTTTTTTGCATCCTGGGATTTTCCTCTTTTCTGCAACAGTTTCTTCCTTTTGTTGTAAAGTTTGTTTATGGCAGGGGACCACCAGATTGGCTTCCTTTTTTGGATGAGAGCACCTTGGTTCTATTTGGGATGGCACGATTCATGCATGAGTGGATGTGCTCGTACAGTGCCTTAGTGTAGCATTCAGTAGTTGAACTTTCAGTTCCCGTCTGCATGGGTGTCATGAAGTTTGTCACGTCTGACTTGAGTAGTATGAAGTTAGCTTTGGAGAAGTTTTTTTATGGAGGTTTCCTTACTGGGGAGTGGGGGTGGGATCTGGATGTTAAGGGTGATTAGCTTATGGTCAGACCTGACTAACGAGGGGGTGACCATAGGTGTGGAGCATCGATTTCCCATGTTGGTAATGAACAGGTCTAGAATAATGGACCCACTGGTGGGACTATGGATTAGTTGATCCAGGGCATTGGAATTTATGAATTCCAAGAACCGTTGGGCAAAGGTATTGGTACAGGAGTAGTTTTCCCAGTTAATGGCAGGGTAGTTAAAATCACCCAGTATTAGGGTGTTTGGTTCTACCTTAACATTTTCCAGTATGTTTAGAAAGGTGTAGTAAGAATCTTGGGGTATGGTGGGGGATCTGTAGCAAGCTACAATTTGGATTGCAGTCTTACCTAGTGTTAGTTGCACCTGGAGAATTTCAGACGCATTGTGTTGGGCAACTAGCCTGGTGGTGTGAATATCCTTGGTGAATATTGACACTCCTCCACCTTTAGTGTTTCGGTCCTGGTTTGGTGGCCAAAAGGTGTGGTAAGAGTTGTAGCCTGGTATTGATGACATAACCTGGACATACTGTGGTTGTTTGTACAGTACTGAGGTCTGTGTACTCATGGTGAATGCCGACAGTGTGATAATTGTTAATATGTACCTTGGCCTGTGTACAGAATGTGGTAGTTGTCATCATCCTAGGTCCTGTCCTAGTGATGTTACATGCTGCTCCACTGTATGTTACCGTATTGGCTTACATGTTTGTAGGGCCATACACATGTCCCATACCACAGTCAGCCATCAGACCAAACTGTGTAGCAGCCCAGTATATGTAGGGTTAGTGTGTGAGTGGCACATATGAGGATGGTGTTGAACAGATAGTCCATATACTGTAATATTATGCTAGCTTGCCATATGTGGCTGTGGCTCTGTTCTCATTGGTTGTGGTTATGGACTTTCACACAGGTGTATCTTACCCTGTGCTGTGACATGCCTGTACAGCCTGCTATATATGCAGGTACATGAGCATTCCCCCATAGGAGATGTAGGCCAGAGTTGAGCCAGTCTGCCTGTAGCCTGCACAGTGCATTGTTACATGCCTAGCAGCTTAGTGTATTTACCCACTGAGATGTCATGTGCAGATACTTGCCGGATGTACTGCTGCTGGGCCTCCCTTAACAGTCATGTATGTCAGACAGAGCAGTGGGATGCTGTACAGATGTATGTCAATATCTAGTGGGTAGTATGTGGCCATGGCACCCCTGTACCAGTGGGTAGTATGTGTCAGTACAGACAGGTGTGTGTGAATGCATAACCTATGGTGGCATATGTTTACCAGTTGTTATGTGTCATACCCATCTACATGGCTGTTAGCATCCTCAGGCATGGTACACATGTTTTGCACTAAGGGGCTCTGTGTATACCTCTGGACTGTACAGAGTGTGTCAGAATGTCCACAGATATTGGCCAATATCTCTGCTGCAGTTGATAGGGGCAGTATGTACTAGCAGCAGTACTTTACTATGATGTCCTTAGGATGTCTGTCAGTAGCCAATGGCACACATGTGGAAAGCAGATGTGACCCCCCCACACACACCATGTCTATGAAGACAATCCCAATTACAGTAGCAATAGTATATAGAACTGTAATAGTACACAAATAAAGGATTTTCATTCCTGCAAACCTGTGGGTGGTGTTTTTTCCTATGACCTCTCTGTCGGTATATGTTGCAGGCAATGATTGTCATTCGTATGTGTGGCCCACACAGTGTCCAGTTGTTCAGGAGTGAACTGTAGGCATAGTAGCTGTTCCATATTTTGTGCACCTCCTACATATGTGTCTTACTGTACATATCTCTGCATGTGAATGTGTAGTCACATGTATATCTATATATATGTAAATATATATATATATATATATATATATATGTATATCTGTATCTGCATATATGTGTCTGTGTATATGTATCCTGGAGATGTTGATAGCTTCGGAAAAATGACACCTCCACTCCTTCAGAACTCCAAAATGTCTAAATATACAGAACAAGAACACCAATTGCTGTGCGTTTGGAAAGTTTTTAATTCTGGTACCTCGGCCTTCGCCTTCTCCTGGAATACAATTTTCAAAACAAACACCACCCATTTTTAAACAACATTTAATTAGATTATTGATGCACCATCCCCTAATTTCCCAATTAGGTTTCCTTCATTACTATGCACAATCACCTATCTAGCAGTTAGAAAAAACTTCATGAAAGCATTATTTAAAAAAACACTCTTATAAGACCTCAATCATTTCAGAATCATTTCCCCTTGCTTATATAAAATGTATAAACATATTATAAATTTGTTATAAACATATAATTATATAAATTAATACATGAATACCTCAATATAAACAATTCATGTATTTGTGACTGTTTCACTAAAACCCAATATAGCTACTATTACATAATATATTTTACATTTTACATACAATCTTTACAAACATGAATTTCTTCAAATTTATTATTTCTGAGAGATATGTGGAATGGCCTTAAACTTCCATATTCATCCCATTAGGAAATAAAGTTTTCAAATTGAAAATGAACCTCGATTCCATTAATAACAATTTCTTATGGAACATAGCTTCATTTCCAAATACATTGGGCCTGCCCAATACGCTAAATACAAATCCCTCTGGAACCCCCCTATGCTTTTCACAAAAATGTCTTCCTACCGGACTTTCCATTCTCTTGTGTCTTATGTCACCTAGATGTTCAAGAATCCTAAGTTTCACCTTCCTTGTTGTTTGTCCTATGTACCATTTTGGTTTCTCACATCCACATCCTATAATATATACTACCCCTGTGGAGTTACAGTCATAGTATTCTATGGCTCTGTATCTAACATCATTGATTTTGATACCATCCAAGTTTTTAACCCAACTGCAAACCTTACAATTTCCACATCTAAATGTTCCCCTTCTGTTACTCTTTCCAACTGTGCTATCCTTTCTAAAATTCAACATTTCCCTGAGATTGAAATATCTCTTATAAGAAAAGGTAACCCTCGAAGGAAAAAGTTTTCCTATTTTTTCATCTTCACTGATGATAGGCCAGAATCTCCACACTGCTTCCCTTAGTATATTGGAAAAATGTGAGTATCTGGTGACAAAAAACATTTTGTCACCAGACCTATCCTTTCCAGTGTCATTATCATTATCATTATCATTCCCAACATTCCCAAAATTCCAGGACTTCTCCCTGTTCCCAGACCATTTGCCAAAACCTAACTCGCATTCTACCTTCATCCTGGCTTCCCTGACGTTTACTTTGGAATATCCCCTCCCTATCAATTTTCTTTCAACTTTATTGAATTCACTCGCAATCAAATTTCTTTCAGAAGTGTGCCTGCCTATCCGTTTAAATTCACCCAATGGTAAAGATCTTACCAGAGAATCACTGTGCATACTAGATGCATGGAGAAAATTCTCAGCTGCAGTCTTTTTATAGTATGGTTTGTATTGTATTTTATTGTCTGAACACAAATAAATTTCTACATCCAAGTATTGGATACTTCTGCCCCCTACAATGTAAGTAAAATCTAATCCCCAGGGGTTTTCCTTCATCTCCAAAACGAATTTGCCAAATTCTTCTGGAGTGCCCCTGCATAAAAATAACAAATCGTCGATGAATCTCACATATTTAACTACCTTGCTTTTATAAAATTCAGAGGGATAAATATAACAATTTTCAAAATGGGCCATAAATAAAATAGCATATGAGGGCGCAAAAGCTGCCCCCATTGCTGTGCCCTCCTTTTGCAAAAAATGCCTCCCCTCGAAATCAAAACAATTGTGTGTTAGGCAGAAGTCCAATAAACTTATAATGAAAAATGTCTTTGGTCCATCCCCCAACATTTTTTCTACTGCTTTTAAGCCATGATGTCTGTTGATGCTGGTGTATAGGGACTTGACGTCCACACTAGCCCAATAGAAATCATCACCCCATGCAATGTTACTAACTTTCAAGCACACCTCGTCACTGTTTTTAACATGTGACTGTACCCTTTCCAAGTGACATTTCAATAAGGAATCCAGGAATATTCCTACATTTTGCAGATAGCCTCCCTTGCCTGAGACTATGGGGCGTCCTGGAGGATTCCTAATGTCCTTGTGTATTTTGGGAATGATAAAAAATCTGGTTACCCTAGGATTTTTTACGTACAACTTCCTAACATCCACAGGTGACAAAAAACCTAATCTCTCTCCCCTTTCCAGTAGTTCCAATAATAATGTGTTATATTCTTTTAATGGATTTAGAGGTAATTCTAAATAAGTGCTAGTATCCATCAATAAATCCAGAGCCATGGAATTGTATTTATCCCTGGAAAGAACCACCCAGTTCCCTCCCTTATCAGCTTGAGTGAATACATACTGGTTATTAACATCTTTTAAATCTAACAAAGCCTTCCATTCATCCCTATTTAAATTGTATTTTTTCTTTTCCCCACAAAACTTTTTATGTTCTTCCTCTATAGTTTTTAATAATGTTTTCTCAAAGACATTAATAACCAAATTTCTTCTGGGTGGCATAAAATCACTTTTGTAAGGTACTTTGGGAACTGTTAGCCTACCATACCCCGTACTGAAGGCAAACCCCCCCCCATCTTCACACACTTCCTCCTGTGCATAGATATCCACCAAATCATTTTCATGCAATGTCAAATTTAATAAGGAATCCTCAAAACATTCTGTATTTTCTAAACTATCAAGAATTTCAACATTGTTATCATTCCCTTCCTTATTTCTATCATGAAACAAACAATTTTGATTCGTAAAAAAATCTCGTAAGTGCAACTTCCTACAAAACTGCTTAATTTCCAAAGATAAATCCGCTAAAGAGGGAAAACAAACAGGTACAAACTTAGTGCCCTTAAACAAAACTTGCTTAGCACTCTCGGAAATGTGTAAATCCGAGATATTTAAAATGTTATAATTCTCACCTTCGTAAATGTCCACATTAACACAAGAACCTGGTGCAACGTTCTGTGGTAAACCCTCTTCATTAGCAAAGTCAACATTTAAATCTGGCACAAAGTCCTGCACAAAGTCCTGCTGTAAATCCCCTTCATTGGCAAGAACAACCTTCAAGAAACTGTTTCCCTCCTCATCTGGTCTGAGTATGCTGTTATCTCCTTCTTCCCTTGGTTTGAAAACGATGCCCCCTTCCTTTCTGTTGCGCTGATGTCTGTTCTGAATCACCTGCTGCTCTGTTGGCTTCCGTGAAAGATTCGTGCTCCGTATTCAGACTCTCAAAGGAAACACTCTTTCTGCTGCTCAATTCATCCGCCGATGATGCTGAGGTCTCTCCCGCGGTTGATCTCGGGCCCCTTCTGACGTCACGGGAAGCGCCTCGCTTCCTCTTAAAGCTGTACTGCCAAGAAAACAGCTTACCCGAATCATGATCTCTAACATCACGGAGGTATTTTCTCTTCTTACGAGAAACAACCTCTGCTTCAATTTTTGATACTCTGTTTTTAATTTCCACTAGATTCTTATTAAAAACAGACACCGAACTCTCCTCGATTAGTTTGTCTTGCAAAAGCAGGATGGAAGAGCGAGTTTTCTGTAGCACTCTTTCATTTCTTTTAGCAAGCACACCTAACCAACCCAAAGTGCACTTAATAGATATGTCTTTCCATTCCGAGGATAAGTCCGACTCATCCTCATAAAATTCAAAAGCTGGTAAACGTTCAACTCTCAGACCCCTCGGTGTAACATTGGTCCTGATATATTTTTCAAGCAGTTTCAGATCATAAAACGTTGTAACTTCTTTTATCAAGGCTCTTTCCAGTTCCACATACCTCTCAGAAAAATCAATAGTAGCACTCTCCCATGGGTCATTAGTAGCCATTTTTTCTTCCCTCTCTCTCCATATAGTTGCCAGATTGACTGGTTGAACAGATGGTGCAGCCGACGGGGTGACAGAAATGGTGTTCACCGACATGACAATGGAAAAATGACACCTCCACTCCTTCAGAACTCCAAAATGTCTAAATATACAGAACAAGAACACCAATTGCTGTGCGTTTGAAAAGTTTTTAATTCTGGTACCTCGGCCTTCGCCTTCTCCTGGAATACAATTTTCATGACAAACACCACCCATTTCTAAACAACATTAAATTAGATTATTGATGCACCATCCCCTAATTTCCCAATTAGGTTTCCTTCATTGCTATGCACAATCACCTATCTAGCAGTTGGAAAAAACTTCATGAAAGCATTATTTAAAAAAAAAAAATAAATTTGAAGAAATTCATGTTTGTAAAGATTGTATGTAAAATGTAAAATATATTATGTAATAGTAGTTATATTGGGTTTTAGTGAAACAGTTACAAAACACATGAATTGTTTATATTGAGGTATTCATGCATTAATTTATACAATTATATGTTCATAACAAATTCATAATATGTTTATACATTTTATATAAGCAAGGGGAAATGATTCTGAAATGATTGAAGTCTTATAAGATTATTTTTTTTAAATAATGCTTTCATGAAGTTTTTTCTAACTGCTAGATAGGTGATTGTGCATAGCAATGAAGGAAACCTAATTGGGAAATTAGGGGATGGTGCATCAATAATCTAATTAAATGTTGTTTAAAAATGGGTGGTGTTTGTCATGAAAATTGTATTCCAGGAGAAGGCGAAGGCCGAGGTACCAGAATTAAAAACTTTTCAAACGCACAGCAATTGGTGTTCTTGTTCTGTATATTTAGATGTTGATAGCTTCCACATTTTACATTTCCTATGGGAGCTAGACTGTCCTGCATGATATGTTACCAATACCAGGCTGACATGATACAGGTGGGATGTAGTACTGTTAACATCTTGTGCCCATGTCATGTCAGGTTCTGGTTATGGTATCTGCAAAACTTGGCAGTGTATTGCAGGGCATATGTGTTTGGCTGGGGTAGGGTATGCCTATTTGTACAAGAAGTATATTGTTTGGGGCCTCTCAACCCCATTAATGGTGCATGTGGACATATTTGTTTTTGTTAGTGTACTATTGCTATCTACAGATGTATGGCCACATATACCTATACACACACACACACATATATATATATATATATATATATATATATATATATATATATATATATATATATATATATATATATATATATATATATATATATCAGCTTACATATGTATGACTATGTCTGTATATACCTACATAGCTATATACCTGAGCACACATATGTACCTTGCTGTGCATATGTCAACATAAATGTGTAGACATATATATGTGTTGATGTAGGCATTTGCATGTATATATATATATATATATATATATATATATATATATATATATATATATATATATGTTCAGATTTATTCATATATATGTATATATTTCCAAATATATATATATATATATATGTGTGTGTGTGTGTGTGTGTGTGTGTGTATGTATGTATATATATATATATATATATATATATATATATATATATATGTATATATATCTACATATATAGATATGTTGTATCTGTTTACATATTAATATATTTACACACACACGTACATCTAGATGTTGGTTACATTCTCTGTACTGTAGCATTACTGGGCTGGATGATATATTTCTGAAAACATCAGATTTATATTTATCGGGCATGGCTTAGTGGTAAATCACTTTTTCTATGGTGTGCAGAGTCCTGGGCTCGAGCCTTGCAGAGGCTGTTTATTTTGTTGCTGTGCAGAACACAGGCTATTGGATACAGTGTGATTAAGGTACTTTAAAGCAGTTGTAAGCGAGTTTACGAGGGTTTGCACAGAGGTAAGCACTGCTAACTTCTATTTACAGTTTCTTATGCTCAGTTAGCTTCTATATTGCTTAACCTGTGTAGGCATAGCTTATTCTGGTGCAAACAGGCTTAAACCCGCTCACTGCTGCTTAAAAGTGCTGACTTACGCTTACCCCCATGCTAATTTCTTTAAAAGAAAAGAAAAAGGGGTTGATAGGAAAGTGGCAAAAAAAAGGACACAAAGAGGGAAAGACAGTAGGGAAAATAGCCAGGGATGTGCAGGATGGGTGTAGGGAAGGTCCATAGCTGCCCATTTCTTCTACAGCAAAAGGTGTGCATATACCCTGAATTTGGAGGTAGATTTGGACACTCAAACACCTTGGAAGGGGTGAGGACAACAATAATTAATTGTAATGCCAATTAGACTGGATTACATGTGTCCAGTGGACACTTGTGTGAAATGGACAGCTATGCATAGGGTGAAACTGTTTTGTTGGAACAGATTATTCTTTTTTTTTCAGGTGAGAGTGGGATGTTGGGGACGGGTAGTAGGTATATTTGGGGAGGTAGGTTGGGTAGGTTAACAGACAAGACAAGCAAGATGCATACAGGGGCGGTATATGACACATGTGGGGGGTAAACACCTTGGATGGGGAGGGGTGTTTGGAAGTTGCAAGCCCATGAGCCCCAAAATGGAAACAGTGGGACTGAGGTCTCCACCCATGGGCAGTCACCACTGCACCTTCATGGCCCCAAGGTTGGCTGTGCTGGGTGCTGGATAGGAGGGGCAGGCTCACCCTCTAACTGAGCCACGTGGCCTTCAAACTGGCATAGTTGGTCTCGAAACTCCCTGTCAACCTTCCTACACACCATGGCCTGGACCTGATGACAGGTGAGAGATACCTCTCCACCCCGCTCCCAGGGGGGGCCGAGCCCCATCCCCTGTGGTGGTTCCACCAAAAGGTGGTGCAGGGCCAATGGAAGAGGAGGTCCCAGGCTGGGCCCCAGATGTGCTGGTGCCCAGTGCCATAGCCAGCTGAGGTGGGACAGCAGGTTCCACTGGGACAGGCCTTCCCATACGAGCTATGGTGTTGCAGTTTTAAGAATGATATAGGTTAGTAATAGTCAACAGCATTCAGGTTTAGTTATAACAACATGCATAGGTATTCCCATTAACCCAAGACACCAGATTTACAGAAGTTGCAGCGCATGCAGAACACATGTATATATGGGACAACAGCGGCCATTTCAACAGTATGCAGGTTTCATTGATGGCAACAGGCTACCAGTATGGAGGTATTTTAACATGGCACATGCATAGAACCAAATGTGAATATTTGTAAACCAATAGGACATATGTCACAACAAAAGTATGGAGTGTACATGTACCCATTGAGGTGTGTAATTGGGTTATTGTTGCACATATGGTGGGGTTGAGAGAGAGAGGTCAGGTAACAAATAATATATCCCTGTAGTTTTCACAACATTCTTCGTCACTGCAATGATCTGTCCCTTACATGTATTATAACACTTCCCAAGGCCTTATTTTGTACAATGGTATGTTTGTAAATTAGTATATATATATATGTGGACTATGTCTTACATATAGTCTACACCTCTTACCTGTTATAGCTGTTGAGAAAATCATTGTTAACACTACCCGACAAATTCTACACATACTCCCATATGACATGCTTGTAGACAAGTATATGAGTGAACTGTGTTGCAACTACAGTCTACACCTCTTACCAGTTATAGCTGTTGAAAAAATCATTGCTAACACTACCTGAGAAATTTTACACATACTCAGAGATGCCATGCTTGTAGACAAGTATATGAGTGAACTGTGTTGTAACTACAGTCTACACCTCTTAACTGTTATAGCTGTTGGGAAAATCATTAACACTCCCAAACAAATTTTGCACATACTGTCAGATGCCATATTGATGTTATACACATACTTAGCAGTCCATTATTGCACACACTCTGGTCAAGGCTTGACAGGATGCAGGTGTTAATGTGACATATTTTGGAATAGCTGTCATACACTCTGGGTGAGATGCTACAATGAGAGGTTTGTTTCCATATACATTCTCTTTTTATGTTCAGGTCTAACTATCCATTATATGTCAGTATAAGCTGCCTACATTTCTTGGATCATCACACTTATTTGTCAGGGGAACAGATTACCGGGCAGCAGATTTGGGCCCATTTTCTGGACATGCTGGACAGATCAGAACAGTTGAGGGGTATGACTATGCATACAGCTTACTACCTGAACATTCTGCCACAGTCTGTACAGTTGTGGGGTATGATTATGCATACAGCTTACTATCTGAACATTCTAGCAAAGCCTGTACAGTTGTTGGGTCTAATTATGCATACAGCTTTCTGTCTGAACATTCTCACAAACTCTGTACAGTTGTGGGGTATGATTATGCATACAACTTACTACCACTCCCGGGATTCAAACCCCTGCTGTTTGTGGTAAAAGGATTACAGCTGACAACACAGTACACTGTGCTATCAGGGAATTGGTGTAAAGCAGTCCAAAGGTTTCTGTCTAAGTCTCCCTCACTTGTTCTATATGACTGACCTCTTGGGATTTCCAACATTGTCATACTGAACTTCCTACATATTTTAACTGCATTCAGCAGTGTGGGTAAGACTGCTTAATACAACAATACTATTTATAGAATGCAACACTACAACAACATATGAAAGCAGAATGTGCACAAGCCCTCCAGGGGTTATATTTTTAATCACTAGATATTATACCTTTTTTCCACGCAACCTATATGACAGTCTTCCTGCCATATTGTCTGGTTTATTCAGTACATCCCATACACAATACATTTTTATACTGAAACAACACTTTCTAGTACTGTTGTATTTATTTGTTATGACAGTACATGAAAGAATATTACTAACCCACCTCGTGACGCAGCCTTTGCAGCCTAGCAGCATGGGCTTGCTAGTTCGCAGCCCGCTCATCTGCAGCTGTCAGAGAAATACAGTGATATTTAGCCATTACCTATCCATAGTATACACAAGCTAGGCAAGCATTATCTACGTAGTAGAATGAGTATATAGTGCTGGGACATCAGCCATCTGCCTGGATTCTTGGATCCACTGCTCCAAGAGATCACCCCTCTGCCGCTTCAGGTCAGCATGTTGATGCCTGACCTGCTCACCAGTCTGGGGGATAGCAGTGGCAAGACTGTCCCAGGCTTCCGCTTTATATTGAGAGCCCTGGTACTGGCTCTGCAGTAGTCTCTCCTCATGGTGTTTTACCAGGAGCCATACCATGAATCTGGACTCCTGGGAGCTGCGACTGGTTATGGAAATTATTGGCGCCTGTGGGGTTTAAATACCCCCAATTTCCAACACTTTTCCGTGATTGGATGGTTTTGAAAAGGCTAAGCTATGGGAACACCTGCTTACCTAATGTTGGCATTGCTTAAAGGGGAATACCACTAGGAAGATTGAGTTTGCCAGCCTACATATTGCTTACACCAAGTAAAGCTGACCTCTTCAATGCTTAGTGTTGCTTAATATCTAATTAGCATTATATTTTCCTTTTGACATTGATTTATTATTTGTTACATGTTATATCTGTGCCTGGTATCTGTGATTCATGTGTACGTACACTATATGGGCTCCTGGGGAATTCAACACTTTATTACAATAATGCCTCACATCTGGCCTTACTGCAGTACTCCAGTTCACATAGATTATACAACATCACACTGTACACAGATTCATTTCACATGTTCAGTTTGATTTTCCTATGGTGAGGATTTGTTTGTTGAAACCTCAATTGTATGTACAGCTGTGATGGCTTAGAATTAGCTACTGTGACTGTAGTGTACAGGGTCCTGCGTTCGAGCATTGCAGAGTCTGTTTATTTTGTTGCTGGGCAGAACATGGGCCATTGATACAGAGTGGTTAAGGCACTTTAAAGCAGTTGTAAGCGGGTGTGCACATGTTTGTGCAGAGCTAAGCACTGCTAACTTCCGGGTACAGTTTCTTATACTCAGTAAGCTTCGAGATTGCTTAATCTGTGTAGGCAGTGCTTACCCCCGTGCAAACACACTCAAACACGCTTACTAGTGCTTACATATGCTTACTAATGCTTAGTTGTGCTTAGACCTGCTTACTAGTGCCTTATTCATTATGACACTGATACGTGCATTTCCTGCAGTACTGTAGTTCATAAATATGTGTTATTTAATGGGTTTTGCAACAAAAATATTGGTTATAACGTGCTTTGCCATGTAAAATAGACTGTGCTGCAGTGGGACTCGAACTGGGAATGCTTGCTCATTAGGCACATGCTCTTATCACTACACTATTGCTGTGCTGCTTCATTTGCATATATCTTCCTTGTTATCCTCTTCAGCCTTTTAAGCTGCTTTAATGGTAGCTAAGCAATGGGCACACCCACGCACCTGCGGTTAGCTTTAATCGGATTTTTAAAAAAAATAAAAGGGTTTCTTCATTTACTTTTTCTGTACTGTTGCTGTTGTACACATGGGGAATTGTTGGTCGGGATCTGCTGACACCTATGAGCGTTCTTGCTCATTTCTTCCCACTTTCTGCAGTTCTACATTGCAGGGATGTGTTTATTCTGAGAGCTCTGTTCTCAGACATCCACCCCCTGCACTCATACATGCTCCATGTAAGCCTAGGAGCTGAGGCAGTACGCCTTCATTGATATGCATAGTGCGTTGCCGTCCTGCTCCTAAATAGGCACTTCCGTGCAGGACTAAGCTTCCAGTAATATAAATTGTTCACTAATTTGTTTTTATCTGTCCATAAAATTTGGAGTAGTTCTATATATAAAACAAAGTCTGTGAAAGTCATAACATATGTTTATTCAAAGAATACCACCAACCTAATAAATGAGCTCCTGGAGTCAGTTTGATGAGTTTGTGTAGGATAGAAAAGACTGTATAGAGAACTTTCCATGCAAATCTCATACAGAATAGACAATAAGTGGAAAACTGGGATTTCAAATTGATATCCTTCTTTTTACATGTAAATATGTAAGTTATTAACAGTGATCCAAGAGTACTGTCTGGGTAAGAGATTTGCAAAGATGCAAAAAATCTTTTAATTCCAAAATGCATTCTATAGTAGGAAACAACAGACAGATCGGTTTTAGCTTAATGATTCTTCAGTGCCAAATAATTGAATTCAGTCAAAACTAAATGCATATACCTACTTAGAGGTGATCTCTGCTTGACTTACAAAGCCACGTCTGATCCAGCTCTGTTAGAAATGCTACATCTAAATAAATACCAATCCCTGCACACCACATGCTCCAGAGACCTCAACCTCATTACTGCAATCAACAGAACATGCTGGAGGCACAGGTTCATAACCCAGAGATTGCCCATGCTATGGAATATACTTCCCATACATGTCAAACAGAGCACCTCACTGGCCCTCTTCAAGAGTAATCTTGATGAGTAGATGAGAAATAGGAAATTCATCCCAGGGATTACCCCAGTGGCTCTACTCGACAGAGGCACTGGGAACTAAGGTCAGGTGGCATAATGCCAGGGTAATCCTATGGGCTAGGCTTGTGAAGGCTCCAAGGCCATTAGTCTAGTACACACCTATGAACCTATAATTAAATCATTTAATTAAATAAATAAAATCACGTGTGCAAATATACCAAGTCAAACAAAAAAGACTCATATAAACACTGTAATTAATAACATGTAAAAGTTTACAAAGATCAATATTAAAACAAACTGCAGCAGATTAGAGAATCATTATGTCAACTATTTTATAGTGATTACACATATACCTATTATAAACTAATTGCTTTAGTGCCATTTAACAAACTTTTTTAAAATTGAAAAAACATTATTAATTCCAAAAAGTACCTGTATAGAAGGTAAATCTGCCCACAGAAACAAACAAAAATAAATAACTAAATAAATATAACATTCTAAGAGTTTTGTGCCTCTGCACAGTTGATTGCTAGGGTGCAATTAATGCTAAATGGGAAAATGTACAAGGTGTCTAAAGCATCAGTCTTAATAATTTATTACTTTATTTACACTCCTACTAACTATTCTTTCTATATGAGTGAAGCAGAAAGGTTCACAGTATTAGTGTTTTGTTTAGAGGGGTCATTTATTTTCTTCACATATATGATATCACCCATATGTTCATTATTTTTCATTCTAAACCTCATTGACGTCTCCCTCAAATAAGAAGATCCTCATTGTACACTGAGCCAGATATTATCATCAAGTTTCAGATATAATAGCAGTCTAATTTCATAAACAGAGGTATGGACAGTTGTAAAAGGAGTTAGATAAATATATGTGGAGTATACAGTTATCACATGACTGAATTTTTAGCTGGCATTGATCCTAGGAGTTGTTGCACCAGTCGAAGTCTTTCATATAATGTAGAAGGCATTGTCTGAGATTATGAACCCTTCTATAAGACAAATAAACTGAGCCAGTACAATTAAACCAAATGATATATCATTAAACAATGTAGATCAATATTTAGAGAGATTTTCCTGATTCTTTTATGTTTTTATTGAATTTTTCAATATCAGTAAGATGGTCACAGCTTACAACAACATAGCCAGATTTGCCTCTGATACCCCATATCGTACCCATCACTGCAAAAACCTAAAACTTCTAGGATGACTTGAACTGCAAAGCCAGTTTCATTTTCAGCAACTCATAATCATTCACAAGATTCTACATCATTCCTCAAAAACTCCCATTCTCAGAAACCTTATTACCCCCTATCAAAATCTTGCTACTTTGCGATCTGCCAACAGACTACTTGTCTCTTCCCTAAAAGCTAACAATAAATCTGGTGACTCCCTATTCACTAACTCAATCGGTAAAGCATGGAAAAAACTACCAACTGAACTTGCATCCCTGACTTCCACTCCACTTTTCAAACATCAGCTTAAAATCTTCCTAAAATCACAATGGCTATGTCCATGCTCAAATCCTGACTGACACTGGCACCTCCTGGCTTATCTCTCTTAAGTCTATAATTTCTGAATTCCTCCTCCTTTGGTGTTTCTCTCCTCTTACCCTACCAAAAGTTTTTTTTCTTTAGTATAAGCAATATCTACCTACCCTTGTCTGTCTTGAAATAAAAAAAAAATGTATACATGAGGTTTTAACAATTTTTAATTTGAGTATTACTAGTTTGGAATTCTCTTTAATTTGTTTATTTTTATTCAAAATTTTCTTGTATTGTATTTGCAGCTTATCTCCCCGGGCCTCCGCTGAAAATGGACATGTATCCAGTCGGACTTTCCCAGCCAACAAATGTAAAATAAAATAAAACAAATAAAAATAAAAATAAAATAAATTTTTCAAACAGTTATGTTATTCCATAGCTTTATAATTTTTGCATACATGTATATGAGTTAACAACAAATAACTTCAACAAAAGTAATAAAACAAGAAACAAAACTATTTACACGGGTGTCTAATTTAACAAGTATGATTTAGATCTTTACAATCAAGAAACATCTCATGAAATATTACAATATTTTTTCTCTAGTATTTCAATCACTTTTGCCATTAGTTGTAAGAAGATGTTATCCTTTCTATTCTTCATCTGATGGTGGATAATTCCATTTGTGATACATTCAATACAATGCTTGTATATATTCTTTGATTGTGGGAGAAGTCTCACTTTTCCAATTTATTGTTATAACTTTATATGCAATGGCAAGCAATGCCCATAGAAGTGAAATTTTGTTCTGGGTATATACTGAGGTAGAGGGCCATTAAATAAAATCAAGGATTTAGACAACTGAAATTTGTCATTAAAAAGTGTAAGAAGTAATTTATGTTTGCCCAATATGTTTTAAGCAGATGACAATCATAAAACATACATTTCCAATCTGCTTTCAGTTTTATTTTACATCTATAACATCCAAAATCTTATTTGAACATTAGTTCCATTTTATGAGGTGTTATATATGATCTATGAATAAATGTCCATGTGAATAGCTTCCATTGTAAAGAAAGAGTTGCTTGCTTTGCAGAAACAAGTATTGCATTTCCATTATATTCACTAGGGAATTCATTATTGATAGTTTTATAATAGCCCCAAAAATTGTCTTTATAATTTCATTTTTTATTTTATATATGTTTGATAAATGACATCTTCCATAAACAGTTTGAGTTGTAAAGGAGATCATATATTCTATGAGTTTAGCAACTTTTTGTTTGATTGTTGGCTGCATTGCTTCTAATCTGTTTGTGATGTATTGCCTTATATCTTATATTATTGGCCACAAATGATTGTCTAAGTTAAATGTACTTGTCACTTGTTCAATTGTTATAACTTTCCCAGATTCTAACAGTTGGATGCCAAGATATCAATTCATTTCTCTTGAGAGTTTTGATTAATTGTATGTCAAAAGTATTGATATTATTCAGCATGCATGCAATAAGGTACAACAAAATGACTAAGCTTTTATGTCTGTATTTTTATTCAAAAGGTTTTTATATGTATGTAATGTGTACTTTCTGTACTTGGAACTTATATGTTTGTATTTATTTTCTGTTATGCGCTCTTTCATCATCCAAAGAAAATTGTTTGATACTGTTTCTGCATATTGTGGTGACAATGTAAAACCTGATTTTGACCATATTCGTTCATAAAATCGCTTTCATTTGGCTGTGTAAAATGTGTTATCTATAATGATAATGTCTTTATGATAGATGACAAAGCATATATATCTATAGCCGGAAGATTAATTCCCTCTGTTCCCAATCATTTAAATGATAATTTATAGCTATTTTAGAATTAATAGGGTGCCATAGAAAGTTTAGCATTAATCAACTAAAAGTTTTATACAAGATTTAGAGGGGGAATAGAAAATGCTTGTATCTAGAATAATAACTTTGGAAAAATATTAATTTTAATTATATAAAGTCTGTCCTCCATTGAAAAAATAATAATTTATTCCTTTTCGGTATGAGACTTTTAATTTTATTTAATATATTAGTGTAATTCATTGTGATTGTTTTATCTAGGGCATTTTGTTATTGTAACCCCTAGATACTTAATTTTATTATCAGCCTCCAAATATTTGGAATATTCTTTATATTAATCTTTCTTGCTAAAGTTTATAAGTAAAATTTTGCATTGATTTCATTAAATATAAGTCCCACAAGCCTCTGAAAATGTAAATTGAGTTTAATACAGCTTTTTGCGAGATGCTATTATCTTTTAAAGTTAATAGAATAGCATTTGCAAGTAGCTGAACTTTCATTTCTAGACCATTGCCAGGTTGTATACCTTTAATATTTTCATTCATCCTAATACTGTTTAAAAATGGTTTTATGACCATAGCAAACAATAAAGGAGACAAGGAACATCTCTCTTTAGTAAATTTAGTGATTTCAATAGGCTTAGAAAAGCATGAACAAATCTTTATATATGCTTAGGATTTTTCATAAAGAGATCTAGTTAATAGAATACATTTTTGTGATACTCTATATTCTTCTAAAACCAGCCATAAATAATTCCAGAATTATGTATAGAGTTACCATATTCATATTATTCTTTGTAAAGTTAATATACTGAATTAAGGATAAGATTATCTTAATATTATCATATGTGTTTCTGTCTTTTATAAAACCTGTTTGATCTCCATCAGTTAACAATGGAAGTAACTGTTTAATTCTGGCTGCATGTATTGCCATGAACATCTTATAATCTTCATTCAGTAAGGATATTGGCCTATAAGATAAACATTCAGATGTATTTTTATCCTGCTTCAGAACAGGAGGTATTACTGTGTATTTCCACAATGGAGGAACATCCTTGCCTTCTTTTACTAAAGTGAACACTTTTAATGAAAGCATTAATGTTTATTTGGTTAGTAATTTTAACATTTCTGGTATAATATTATCTATACCCAGACTTTTATTTACCTTTAATTTATTAATTTGTGATTTAAGTTCAGTCATTGTGATTTCTTTATCTATTAACTTTATATGATCATCTAATAATTTAGTTTTGATATGTTTCTTAAAGAAGGATTTTAATATCTTTTGAGGTGCTGTTTTTTTCACTTTGTGTATTTACTTTATGAAAATATAATCTAAAAGCTTCTAGTATTCCTTCTAAGTCTGATATTTTCTTCTTAGTATCTGGGATATATATTTCCTTTATCTGAATCACTTTTATTATTTTTTTAGTTTTGTTTGCTATTCTTTTTTTTATTTCTAGGGTTCATTGAGTTGAAGTATAGTTTAATTTTCTCTAGATTTATCATAGTCTTTTTTTATTTCTAGGGTTCATTGAGTTGATGTATAGTTTAATTTTCTCTAGATTTATCAGTCGTATCACGTAGTATCTCTAATTATTTTTTATTCATTTCATCAAGTTCAGTTGTTAAGTGTTTCTTCCCTTTCTGAATATCCAATTGTAACATATCAATTTTTGTTTGTAAGTACAATAAGTCTTTGTTACATAGACTTTTTTACTATTAAACAATGTTAAGACTTCACCATATAAGAATGACTTCATTGAATCTCATACTATATCTCAGATATATCTTCAGTGATATTTATGTATAAATTCTGTATCTCTTTAACATAAAATTCTTTAAAATTTTAGATTTGTTATATATAATGGTGTTATAGTTAGATGTATTCTTTGGTTTGTATCCAAATCCAAGTCAAAATTGTGAAGATGTGTATTTAGTAACTATAGACATCACATCATTATTTACAATGATTCCTAATGACCAAGGGATGAAGAATGAAGAAATGTTTTGTAGGTCTTATACAGAATTTGGTGATGAAAAAATAGAAGTCATTGCTATGTTGTTAAGAACAGTATTGAAGAACAACATATTCATGTTCAATGATGTTATCGATTGGCAGAAGCATGGTGTAGCTATGGGCACACCTTGTGCCAGTAGCTATGCCAATGCTGTTCTGGCCATATGGGAAGAAGAATATATATTGAAACGCATTTTTACAAACAATATATTTTGTTTTATTGTAGGTTTATGGATGACTTTTTTTTGGTATGGGGAGGAATACAGACACAATTTAAGGATTTTTTTGATTATATTAATAATTCTATGGAATATTTGAAACTTTCTATTGATATGTCAACAGAGGAGGTTCATTTTTGGGATGTTAAGATTAAGAAAGATGTGGAAGGGAAGATATAAACTAAGCTATATAAAAAAGAATGTCATTATGACAATTTTGTTCAAAGAACAAGTATGCACCCTCCATATTTATTTAAAAGTGTAACACATAGTCAGTTACTTATGGCATCCAGACTTAATGCTAGAACACAAGACTTTGAGCAACAAGCAGAATGGATTAGTCAACACTTTATAGAGAGAGGTTATGACAGAAATGAAATAAGAAGAACTAAAGACACAGTTACTGAATTAAGGGAAGGTACTGCTAAGCCTTATTTCTCAAGGAGAAACAATGTGTCAATGCAAGAAATACATAGTGGGACGATAGAAAATAAAATAAGATTTCCTATATTTTACTCTAATTATACTAGAGTGTATAAAAATATAATAGAGAAACATTGGGAGATCTTGATGACAGATAAAGAAATTAGACTTTTACTAGACCCTAGACCAAACTTTGCCCACAAGAATATGCATTCACTGAAAAGAAGACTGTGTTATTTTAGGAATGATACTGAGAGAGGGGAAGAAAGGACATGCACATCCTTGTGGAAAATGTTCTATGTGTAAATATATTAATAGTAATAATGAGTTTTTACATCTTGATACAGGTAAAAAGTACGCTTTTGATATTTTAGCCACATGTGCCTCAGAACACATTGTTTACTTAGCTCAGTGCACAGTGTGTTCTTGTTTTTATGTAGGGAAAATGGACAGAGCCCTCAGAGATTGAATTAGAGAGCACATGTATCAAATACAAAAGAGAAGTGATGTTAGTGCACTATCTAAGCACATTAAGGTTAATTATGATACACATAACTTTTTATTTTCAGTAGTAGGTAGAATATATGAAAATACTAGGATGGGTGATATTAGAAACAGAATGAAACAACTTGAGGCAAAATGGATTATAAGACTTAAGGCAGACTCTGGGCATGGGCTTAATGATAGGATACCGATATGACCAAAACTTAAAGGGAGACCACTGAATAAATGAAACTTGTAGTTGTAGGTAGTTCTTGAATAAAATGTTTAAAGGTTTTTATACACACACACACACACACACACACACACACACACACACACACACACACACACACACACACATATATATATATATATATATATTTGTATAATTTTATGCACTTATTTTATAAGTATGTATTTTCTATAAATTGTTTTTATCATTATATAAATGAAGTAAATTGTTTTAAACATGATTATTTCACTGCTTTTTATGAAATGTATACACTTAATATGGAATGTCTCTTTAAGATAACAATGTTTAATTATCCTATTGAGAGTATAAAAGACACATGGTAGATAGTTTGCATTTGTATCTGAAGAAGCAGAAGTTATCTGTGAAAGCGCTTATACACTTGTAATTAAATAAAATATTTTAATACTGGAACTACCTGCCATTTCTTGGACCACTGGTGTTACAAAAGGAATAATAGAGTTAGAGGACTGGTGGTATCATGTTGAGGGTGGTGCTGTTGAGTGACAAGTTGTTAATGATTGGCTTAAAAAGTGGGGTGTGGTCTAGTACAAATAAATGTAGCAACACCAGGGATGGGAGGAATTTGGGGGCAGGGTGGGATGCAAAGTTAGCCCAAGCAAAGTGAAGGCAAGCGAAGCAGGGATTGACCAATGCCTGTACTAAGTTGTAGCAGTTTAACCTGTTTGAGGAAAGAGGGGGGTGGGGGAAAAGAGAAGGCAGTAGGAGTGGTTAGATGGATACCTTGATTGACTCAAGATACCACACCAGAGGTAAGTTGAATGTAAGGGCCTAAAATCTGCACTCAGCACTTTAATGTCACTTGCATTCAGCACTTTAATTTTACTTATGTTTAGCAGGAAAGACAGACCAACAGCATACAACTTTGAGGATTCTTACAAGGGTTACTTGTTCAAATGCCAGACAAGTAAGTAAAACTTTCAACAGGGTTCTATGTCTGAGTGTTAGAAAGCCAGAAAGGTAAAAGGTATACCTGTAAAACTTAGGGTCAGAAAGACAAATGTAAGAGTCAGTTAGTTCAGTTACAGGGGAAGGAGGCAAACACTTAAGTAGAAAAGAGCCTTATGGCTGACCAGAATGGTGACTTGCTCAATTAGACAGCACTGTAAAAGAACGCTTAACAAATGCTTTTTATATGTGTAACCTACTCTGATTAATTGCTGGGAGAAACAGTTTTTGTTGTGGTGGCCAATTGCAATGCTGTAGACACCGTAGTGCAGGAGCTGCAGTATGCTAGTGTAGGTATATGTGAAGTTCAATCTGATTAATTGCTGGGAGAAATAGTTTTTGTTGTGGTGACCAATTGCGATGCTGTAGACACTGTAGTGCAGGAGCTGCAGTATGCCAGTGTAACTAGTGTAGAGTTCAAACTAAGTCACACCAGGTCAGCCAAGGGGGAAAGAGAGAGGGAAATCCTAAGCACCTAGATTCATAAGTGCCCATGACTAACACTAGGACATTACCATTTGTAGTGGTATGCAAAGTTAGGCTTAAAAACTCTTGCCAGTAAGTTGAGAGACCCCTTATTTCAGTGTTAGGGTTGGATAGTGTTGTATGTGCAGATGGAGAGTAAGTATAACCTTGAGGGATTTGTTGGCCTGCCTTACATTTCATTGGCCTTTGTGGTTTAGGAAGATATTTCTTGAGTACCTCAGGAAGTCACACAGGAAGGTTGTTGTGAATGTGTGACATGCTGGTATGAGAAGATTGTCTGTACTGACCATGTGGAAATTGTTGACAATATGTTTTGATGAGAAGCTTGCCTTCAGATTTAGCAAGTGTTTACATCTCTCAGAAACAGATTCAGTTTGTGGTAGGAATTTGTGATTATCAGCAAGCATGAGAGAGTACACTGCCTCAAAGTGACAAGTGCTGACAGACTGACAACAGATGATGTAAGTGCTGACTGTGGTCCCATGGTTTATACAGTCTGGTATACGGTGATAAGCTGATTACTGCACTAATATGGTGCAAGTTGTGTGATTTTACTAAACTCCACAGTGATGCCACAATCAAGTACTAAAGTTCATGCAGTATTAGTAGAGGTATAATATGGAATTGAAAGGCAAATTAGCTAAAATTCCCAAAATTACACAAGAAGAGCAATGAAGAGCTGTTTCATTACTAGATAAAGTTAAGATTTACAGCTGTAAACATCATTGTCAGAAGAGTACAACCTTATTGCACAAGCTGTAAAACTTACCTAGAGTTGTGGGAACAGTTTTTAGGTTAAATTTGGCAATTTGGTCCACACCTATTTGTCAAGTCACAGTGCAGTGCAATAGATTGCTGACATCCATAAACACACCAAGTGTAAGAAAAAACAAAAATGAAGAGCCCACAAGCCAGTTCAAACACATGCACACATGCACACTGCTATGAGACCAATAGCCATTTTGGCTTAAACAAAATCAGTAGTTCCTTATCTCTCCAGGACCTGTAAAGCATTCCGTCAACAGAATGCCAAAAAAAACCCCAAAAAGTGAAGAACGCTGACTCCACGGACTCCAGAAACGCTCACTGCCAACAAACTATATCCAAACCGCTTTAGAATTGTGCAAATAGTATGTAAAAGCACACCAACCACTTGAATGGTTAAAAAATCTTCTTTTAATAATCCTTATATGTTAAGCGCTTTCACTCACATAAATGTGAACTTCATCAGAACCCTTCTGTATAAGTCAAATAAAACTGAAGTGTTTTTTTTAATATCCTTTGGAAGTGACTATACATCTATCTTTTTTTTCATTTTTCAATTATAGCTCTAAGCCATGTGGTGGAATTTGGGGCTTATGTATACATTAATTAAATATTAATATCTGGAGAAATATAAATGATTCCCAGTACACTTTCAATTTTTTTTAAATAAAATGGATTCTGGTGAATATACTCAGATTAATAGTGTTAAATGCTGCAAAACTTATTTTGTGAAGTAATTTACGAATAAAGCAAGATATCTCAGTTATCAAGAAAAGCTGACAAATAAGATATATAAGATACGTATATTTTCCTCTAGACTTGAACATTTTCATGTGAAAGCTGATTCCTATCAAGATGCTCAGACTTTGAAATATTTACAAAAATATAAAATCATGATTTTTCACAATTCATCATATGAATGTCTGATACTTCTCAATATGACTAGCTTGGGCAGTACACGTAGAAAATTCTGCTGGAAAAGAGTTAGATGATGCAAACATTCCAAGTCACTTGATTTTAAAATATTAATAGAAATATATTGGTTAGCTTCTACTTGCAAACAGATTATAGACCCTTTTGTATCTTCTATGTTAGCACCTTTTTCTTATTTTATAATTATGTGACTCCGTATGAGTGACACTGTCTTGATCCCCTGTTTTATACTGAACTGTTAATACCACTGTGTTACTTTACTTTTTTTCTGATTCTGTGGCAGCTTGTTACACCATGTTTATGGATTCTACTTCCTTCCACATTTATCTAAATGTTTTGACATGGAAACCATATTTTCCTTTTATAACAGCATGAGTCAAGTTGGCAGTTAAAACAAAAAGATGCAACATATTTTTCTAAATTGTTTGAATTTCTGCACATGTCAAGCAATATAAAAATATTTATCTCTAAAACCATGAGTGCATATTACTACCACATTTTCATTCTGCTGACCTTATGCTTATATTTCAAAGGTTCTTTGACAACAGCAAAAATGTTACCAGAGTCCAGCAAGGCTTGAATGTCTTTTTCTCCAAAAGTACTACAAATTTTACTAGATTTGTTATAATAATAGCATAATGTGGAATCAGTAATTTTACCTGCAGTCTTATAAAATTCTATAGGAACAATTTCATTTACAGCATGTCACTTCACATGTTGCACATTTATATTACTATCATCCTCCTCAAAACTAGTATAGAAGAATTTAGCTATGTGACCCACAACTCCACATTTGAACCAGGTTAACTAATTGCTTTCAACTTTTATGTTTCACAGGAGATGGAACCTTTCTTATTGCAATGTTAGAATTAAACACAGTTTGGGGTTAAGCAATGTGCCATCAACTTTAAAGTATTTTACCAAATGTACTAACTTGGGAGATTTCTTAGGACAAATTTCTTACACCTACTATATCAAAGTCTACTCTTGAAGTTTCTACCATGTTCTGTTTACTCTTAGTAACAGGTTCTAACAACTACATAAAACTAAGCTTCAAACTACACATCTGAGATGTTAGTAGTTTATCAGCATTGACCTTCTTCAGCATTTATCAACATTAAGGATCCATTTATCAAATTAGTGCCTTGTGCTTCAGAACTTATAATAGCCATAACTTAAACTAGCCATGACTAGCAGTTTTTTAAGCTTTTTGTAGAATGTGTAATGAGTTCTATTCAAGTCCTTATATGCTTTTAATTTCTCTTCTTTTATCTTCTTCTGGGATGACATGACTTTTGCCCACTTGTTTTGAGTGGTCTAGCATTCAAATACCACTAGATAGGATTCCAGGCCATCCTATATAGTGAGTTTTTTTTTTTTTATAATCAGCATAATAATTTAGGTGGATATTTTGTTATCCAACCCAAGCAATCAGTGTTGCAGCTCTTTCAGCATCTAGCCAGTCTATACCTTGGATTCCAGTTATGTTTTCAATTGTACCTCCACAGATGTAAGTAAAAGGTAAGACTCCAGGGAGCAGCAGGAAAAAAATCATGTTAGCAGATCACCAGGAAAAGAGCAGAAATAAAGTAATAACAGAAAGAGTACCAGGAAAAGCAGCAGAGATGCCTCATCAAAATGTCAGCAACTCCACAGAGAAACACTAACGTAAGCAATGTATGCACATGGCAACGGCAATATCCAAAGGAATGGAGTAGTTGTCAGCCACTGGCCAAAGTGACTGCATCCACATTCTACACAGGTATAAGTCTGGAAAACATTGGAGGGAGACCTATATAAAACACAGGCTTATTTTGAAAAAGAATGAAAATGTAGCTCAAATGGATTTCCCAAGCAGTTTTTGATCTACTATTTACAATGGTTACAGTACCCTGAAGCAAGGTTTGTGGTCCATAAAAGTGTATTCACTTCAGAAATACAGTCTTATATAGTCAGTCCAGTAGCACAGGCTGTTTGCGCACTTCATAGTTGCAGGACATGCCAGTTCATCTTCTTGGGTTCAGAAACTGTAGAAGAAATCCTTTTCTGAGCTGGACCCAGGACACATTCACAAGATATCTTGATTTGACAGGAGCATGTCATCTTGTCAAAGGCAGTAAAATACTAATTACATCCAGCATTACTACAACCTAAGAAGCCAATCAGATAGTGTCCTTACTCTTATAACTCCAGCCACTAAATTTCATTCTACACACCAAAGCTTCTCTTTTTTTTACCTTAAACTTTGGCAGTTATTACCACCTAGGGCAGTCACTGTCACCTAATCATACTGAAATCAGGGACAGCAAACAATTCAGACCTCCTTTTAAACAATACCTAACTGAACAGTATAAGTGTACATGTCAGAAAACAGGCCATATTACATAACTTCCATTGTTACAGTATTATATTCATCTCAGAAAATCTTGACTACTTAATCTCCTGACCTCTTTAACTTACAAACTCATATTATAAATAAAATAAAGGAGCACCAGGATGACATGAGGACTAAAAT
Source organism: Protopterus annectens (assembly GCF_019279795.1). Taxonomy (NCBI): domain Eukaryota; kingdom Metazoa; phylum Chordata; order Ceratodontiformes; family Protopteridae; genus Protopterus; species Protopterus annectens. The sequence goes on from NC_056735.1 coordinate 1,988,390,007, forward strand.
CTGTGGGTCACCTGGGAGAGATAGGTATGTATCCCAGAGACTACCCCATCTATGGAACAGGCTCCCCAGGTGAAGCAGAGGTCCTCCCTAAACCAATTCAAGTGCAGCTTGGACAATAGGATGGGAAACTGGAAATTAATCCCTGGTTTGACACCAGTGTCTCTAATGGACACAGGTAACCTATAAATAGTTCATCGCCCAGGCCCATGCTTACACTTATCAAGGGTATCAGAACTGGTCAGAGATTTGGCATGCATGGCTAGACTTAAAAAGGCCCTTGAGGTCATTAGTCTAGTAAACACATACGAACCTCTGAACCAATATCCACTGCCTTTGCATCTGACCTATACATTTCCTACTATACATTTAATATTAATTTCTCCTGTTATTAACTCTTCTGTTGTTGATCTTAATATTCTACAATTTCTACTCTCTTCACTGTTAAAATTTCCTTCCAGACTGGTCTATACCATGCCTGTTCTTTTGGTTAGACCACATGCATTTCACCTATAACTCACACATTATCCATCACATCCTCCTGATATTACTATTCTTTAAACCTTCTTGTAAATATACATATATATTTTCTGGAGGTTTGTACATATATTGTTTACGTCTATCTTATGTTATTTCACTGCACTGTATAATTTCAGCATACTCTTAATCTTACTTTACTATTGTTACTATGTATGAATGTAACCTAGGCTGGGCCTGCAAATCATCAAACTGAATTTCTACCCCAGTAAACAAACTTAACTAAATGAATAAATTACCCACATTGTACTTGTGATTACTAAACTCACTGTCTGGTATGCTGTTTCCTCTTACTTTAACTTCTACAATATGCAGTTCAGTTCTTTTCATTAGCTTACTCGTGCAGTCAGTGCTGTGAGAGTTTCTCAGCTTAAATTTGATCAACACATTTACTGTAAATGCATATACCACAATTCCATTTACAACAAGTTCACATCAATACATTACCTCCAAAGTGGAGTACAAGCACAGGTAATTAGTATGTACTATGTATTTACAAGGTAAGGTATGCTGTGTATTGTCTTTAAGAAGGATTATGTCAAGTTATACAATGAACATTATATCAACCCCCCCCCCCCCCGAAATGAAAAAAAAAGGTAAGTGTCACAAAGGTCGAACATTTTGTACCTTTACAGTTTTTAAATGTGCCAGCAATTAAAACTGACAATTCATGGACTGTCCAAATATGTATTTTCATGCAGTTCTCAAAGATATATGCCACACTTTGTCTAAATTAACAGATATCTATTTCTTGTTAGCTTTCCCTTTATCTGACTCATTGTAAAAGGAAAAACTTGAAAATGTCTTTGCCTTCATAGGTGACAGTCACAAATCCTATAAAAAGAGAATTCAGAAGTATAAAAATTAAACAGCTGAAACTGTCTGATGGCTGACAGCATGGTGTTAGAAATAAAAGGCAAACATTTGTAGCTGACAGAGAATCAATGACAAGCTCTACAACTTTGACCCTGCAATGATGTAACCAAAAGGAAGAGTTATCCTCAAAAGTTGACACACTTCTGGAAAAGTACTGGCTCTCCAATTGCTGAATATTTCAGAGCAGTACACCAAGAAACAGTGTACTTAGAGAACCACTTTGAAGCATCAACCTTTTAGAAGAAAACTGTTATCATAGCACATTTTGAAAGATTACCTGAGGAATTCAAACTTAGATATATTCCATAACTCAGCAGTTTAATTTTGGCCATTTAAGAAGGTCTGAGACAAGTCAGGGACTATACCATTGATAAATTGATTTCTGCATTATAGAGAAACAATGGCCCCTACTTCAATGTCATGCAAGATTTGCAATGTACAGGGGTGAAAAAAGTGTTGCAATGATTTAGCTAACAGTCACAGTACATAAAATCCCTGTTAAGGTTTCAACCATGCCTACGTTTGTGGACACTTGTTGGTACTGTTTCTCTAGAAGTTAAATAACATCCTCATGATCATGATTATTCAGATAATTGTTTTAACCATGAAATAGTATTTTTCGTTCTCTTCACAACACGCATTGTCAGTTCTATCATGTCATTCTCCCTCTTCAAAAAAAAGATCTATGATTTACTTTTAAACATCTGAAAGAGGGGATACCTCCAGCAAAGAGCTGTAGGGATTTGCTTACACTTTTACATAATATGGGTTTGTATTAAATACCTGCTTCATTTTATAAAGTATTTCATTCTGTATAACAATTCTATAATAGCAAAATAGAATGCAAGCAGATACTATAGTGATACGTTTGTTAAAAACAAATTCCTATGAAAGCAATGATAAAAATATATAGGTTTCCTATAGTGTTTAAAGTAAGCTACAGTGAATGTTGATCAAAGCATGTAAAACAACTAACTATATTGCAGAGAATGTTGGTTTGTTTGTATGCAAAATACTTTATTGCCTGAGCCAGGATTACAGTCAATGCCCTTTTGCTCGTATTAATGTATGCGATCTGTACCAGTGCTTCTAGAACAAGTCTACTGCCTCCCTCTTGTACTTTTCCTCTGATTGTAAGTGTATTTCATCTCACCTTCTATCTCACTGCCCTCTCGCTTTCTTTCCTATAACCCTATCTAGTCAAGTACTCTCTAGTTTCCTCTTCCTTTTCATTTGATTCCTTTTATCCATCTCTGGTTTGTAACACTTATTCCCTTCCCACTAACTTACTTTAGCACCTTTTTTTGTTTGTTTTACAGCTTGAAACACCAGTACTACCACCTGGGCTACCTGCACAGTGCCCCCATTTACCTTTAAATTTGGACTGCAGACATTCCTGATGTCCCTCCAGCTATCTTCAAAGACGTGTCTCACTATAACCTATAGTGTAGGTGTCTGCACTCAGCTATCAGCTGTTTTGTTTCTGTTTTCTAAATGTTCTCGGTGACTTCCAGGGCTAGCACACTAGTGGCTTGACTGACCAGAAAGCGCCTCCTTCCCTATAGTTGTTCCTTTCTTCCTTCCCATAGATTATTCCCCCATAGCAGTTACACAACCCCGGTGTTTTCACCCCTTATACCACTAGATGGCAGCATAAGTCTGTAGTATTTTTAGCAAAAGGGTTAAGAAGCTAACTGATAAAGGGTTACGAAGGTGATTGTTTTTGGTGGGACTCTTGCCTCTTCAAGTGGGAGCTGACCCTGTTCTGTTCACACTCGCTATGCTCGGGCTCACTTCACTCCCCTAGCCTACACCATTCGCACCCACCCCCATATCTATTATATTTATATCTAACCCTGCCACACCTACCACCAATCACACTCCTCCACCTCACAACTCCTCCTACAGTTCCCAACCTACCATATCTCACACCACACCCTCATAAATGCCACCTCTCACTACACCACACACTCTCTACTTCCAATTACATCACTCCACCTATATACTCCTCCCATTACAAATTCTCCACTTGCACACACTCTTCTATTCCCAACCCAACTCCATCCCTTTACCCCACCTCACTTCTTATTTGACCAATCACCAGGCTCGGGCTCACTTTGCTCCCCTAGCCTACCCCATTTCCACCCACCCCCATATCAATTATATTTATACCTAACCCTGCCACACCTACCACCAATCACACTCCTCCACCTCACAACTCCTCCCACAGTTCCCAACCTATCATATCCCACACCACACCCTCATAAATGCCACCTCTCACTACACCACACACTCACTACCTCCAATTACATCACTCCACCTATATACTCCCATTACAAATTCTCCACTTGCACACACTCCTCTATTCCCAACCCAACTCGATCCCTTTACCCACCTCACTTCTTAATTGACCAATCCCTACCAGACTTTCAGTATATCCTATAACTCCATCCCTTTACCCCACCTCACCTCTTAATTGACGGATCCCTACCAGACTTTCAATATATTAATTACTCCTCCTTACAATTATACATCCTAAACTACCATAGACTCCTACACCCTACCTACTCACAACTTCTAACCCACTCTCAACATCTTGCACCTTTGCCTCATCTAGATAAATAAACCCAACTATGTCTCTTCTGTTCACCATCTTTCTTCTCACATTCACTCTCCAATTCTGCCTCCTGCTTACACTAACTTCATATCATACAACCTATCTTCCTTCACCTCCCTCCCCCACTACATCAACTCACTATCACATCACACCAAGCTACACAACTATCTGCTCTAGCTTATACCCAAGTAATCCTATACTACAAAAGAAAGTTATTCTGCTCCCCATACAACACACCACTATTTCTCACCAAGATCACAAACCTATCAACTACACAAAAAAGCCCCCTTCCTAGCTACTTCTCTATTCTCTGTAAATTAACCCTCTGTGGTGACAAACACCCAAATCCAGGCCTCAATCCCCCTTCTCATAACTTTTCCAGCTACACAAAATGTCTACACTTTACCACTCTTAATCTCCAAAGCATTAGGAACAAGATTCCTCACCTACATGCATGGCTAAGCCAACACAAACCTGACTTCACCGCCCTCACTGAAACTTGGCTAAAGCCAAATATCACAGATTCTGAGATCCTTCCACCAAACTTCTTCTGCCTCAGATCAGACAGACTCCACAAAAAAGGTGGTGGCATTGCTTTACTATACCCAAGCACCTATACAGTCATTCCTTACTCTAAGCCTATTCCCCCTTTCCTTTCTGCTGAGCTATTAGTTACTTTCCTCAAACTTAATAACAGCAAAAGCCTTTGCATTATAGTTATATACATTCCCCTAGGTAACAACTGCCCTGTGACATACTGCAGAAAACAAACTGGAGCCCACTAAAATCTCTTACACTCAATGAAGCTGTAGAATTCTTCAATTCTACATTTCTACAAACCCTAAACAGTCTTGCCCCCCTCAGACTAAAGAGAGTCAAATCTAAACATGCCTGCTGGCTGTCAAAAGCCACAAAGCAACTCATGCCTACTAGGGACAATGCTTGGAAAACCTGGCAAAAAGATAAAACACCCACCAACCTCAATCATTGCAAACATCTTCGAAATCAAACTAAACGTTTAGTAGCCAAAAATAAATGACAATACTTCCTATCTATGCAAGAACAGATTAAACAAAGCCCCCCAAAATTCTGGGAAACCATTAATTCCCTACTCCACCCAGACACTAATAACACTATATGCCGAAATCCAGATAAAACTTCCTCTGAGCTAGCTATACTCCTCAATACATATTTTATTGATACCATCACCAAACTTACAACCACCTTCCCACCCATCAACCCAGACACTACAGAACCCCCACCAACTCACAATCCTTCAACCCCCCTGCCCTACTTCTCTCTATCACCCATTCCTACATCCATCATCCACAAACACCTCCTCAAACTAATACCTTGTACAAATGTCCCTGATAACTTACCTTCAGAATACCTAAACCTAGCTGCCTCTTCCATTGCCTACCCTGTCAGCATCTTCCTCAATAGGTCAGTTCAAAAATCCTGCATTCCAGACATCTAGAAGAAAGCATTTGTCATCCCCCTGCACAAAGATGGCAATAACTCAGACATCACAAACTTCCTTCCTATAGCCATACTCTCCCCTGTCACAAAAATACTTGAAAAATGTATCCACACTCAGCTCCTAAATCACTTAGTAAAACACCAATTACTTTCTCTCACTCAACGCAGATTCAGGCCCAGCCATAGCACCAACACCGCCCTTATTTCCTTCACAGGTTAATAAAGCTCATGATGCTGGATCCTTAGTCTCAGCTCTCTTTCTCGATCTTTAAAAGGCATTCGACACCATTTCACATTCTTTATTAATTACCAAACTTTCTAACCTAGGATTATCCCCCCAACCCTTCAATGGTTTATCACCTACCTCAATAACAGGCAGCAATCCACCAAATGGCAAAACCCCTCCCCCCTTTCATTCCTACAAATACAGGTGCCCCCCCCCAGGGTTCTATACTGGGTCCCCCTCTTTTTCACCATATTCATCAACAAGTTTCATCAAACTCTAACACATAGTTCCATCATCCAGTATGCTGATGACTCAGCTATAATCTTCTCCTCTAAATCTCTCATCAAATTACAGCATCTGACCCAAGAAGCATTCAACTCTACTGAGGTCTGGATGTCTAAGAATCGCCTAGCCCTTAACCCCCCAAAAAACTAAACTCCTCTTATTTACCCCCTCAAAAACTAGCCGTATTGATAAATCTCTTTTCACTGTTACTTCCCAAAACAATACTGCCTTAGAAGTTGTCCCTAGTACAAAATTGCTAGGCATCATTATTGACGACAATTTAACTTTTGACCTTCATATTCACAGTAATATCAAAAGGACACATCAAAAGCTGGGTGCCCTATACAGCATACCTACATGCTCAGCCTCTCCACTAAAAAGGCCCTAGTCTGTTCATTTCTTCTCCCTACTCTGCTGTATGGCGCCCCCATCTTCACCAACCTACAATCCTACCTAAAATGCAAGCTTGACTCCTGCTACAATAAAATCACCAAATTTGCTACAACCTCAAAATACTCTACACACCACTGCTCTTAACTGCAACAACTCAATTGGCTAGAAACTCCCCACCACCTTACTTACCTACAATTAACCACAGCCCACAAGTTAATCTTCCAACCAGAAAGCTGACCTTCCCTGTCATCCATACTGACCACATACCATCCCACTCACCACCTCAGGTCAGAAAACAAAATGTTTCTGTCTATAGAGAAACCCAAACTCTCAGCTGGCAAAATGCTATATTCCTATACCATCTCCAAGCTATGGAACACTCTTCTTCCCTCTCTCAGAATGATCAGAATCCTGCCCTCTTCAAAAAATCCTTAAAAGTACATCTCCTCTCTCAATGGACATGCTTCTGTTCCCTACCAAAACACAAAAACACCGGATATCCCACTCTAGATTCCCATCACTATCAACCTCTGTTAATATTTGCTCCAACTCTTTTCTATTACCTTTCTGTTTCTCTCTCTCACCTACTTCATACTTCTAACTGAATCTTTTTCCTCTTGCTTTGTACTTGTATATCTATATCCCTGTGCTTCTAGCATCACACTACTATATACCCATAATCCTGCACATAACCCATATACTTCCTCATCTTTCCTTCCTGCTCACAACTATCTATTCACTTTGCCATATCTACTATCACATCATCACACTGTGCCTCTTCTGCTATCTCTCTCCCGCATGATATCTACCTCCCACTTTACATTCATCCAATGTACTTCCTTTCTTCTCTAACACACTAAGACCTTTGTTTGTAGTTTACATGCTTATAGTTAATGAGCATTATCTCTGTTTCACATATACTGTTTACACTTGCTTTGTAAATATTTTCTATGTATCAGCATTGTTCATTTGTATTTTATTTTCTCTTGTATGCAATTGTGTGGTGGTTTGTATATTGTGGAGCTTTTCTCCCTGGGGCTCCCCTGAAAATGAGGTATTCTTAGGCCCAGTGGACTTTCCTGATCAACAAATGCAATAAATAAATAAATAAATAAACAAGAGAGCTGCTTTCATTCTTGACAATTTATTACCCAATCCTATTTGTGTAATACCATACAACTTTTCACTGTGCACAAATGACTTTGCATGACATGAGTTCTCTCAGTCATGTTTGTGTGATACTGGGATGTAAAAGACAACTCAGCTACCACATTTAGACTTACTCCTTTCTCTCCCTTGACTGTCTTCCAGGAGAATTTTTGCTAATCAAGCACAGAACCCTGATGGTACGGCTAACTAGTCTTTACATAACTGAGAAATATAGATCTTGAAAAGTATATGCACCATATTTACCCATTCAGTTTGTAGTCCCAATATATTTAAATTAGAGGGATTAGCCTGTTATTTTTGGGATACAAGAGGATTTACAGAGTACGTACTAGCTCCAAAACTGGGCAGCATATCATCTGGCATTTTAGTACTGAAGAGGAATGATGCTCTTTTCTGTAATTGTTATTTTTACTTTGCTAACTTAACTGTAATATACTTATTAGAAACTATGTATTACAAAAGGCTTTGGAAGTACAATAAAGAGAAAGTTATTTAGCAAATTATCAGGAAGGTGAGTGTTCTTACCTATCTAGTTACTTGAGCTTGGAAAGTAATACATGAACGGCTTGGTTTGAGATATTGTTATTATTAGTCAGATTTGATGCTATATTACCAAATTACTTATTCTGGATGAGAAAAAATAATCAGTGTTTCTAGCTGCATGCAGAATGCAATAATACTTTACCATTTATATTCATTCAAAAAATATGTCAAATACCTTACCACAACGGTGAACATAATGTCATTTTATTTATTTTACCCTTACGTGTGTGTGCGTGTGTGTGTGTGTGTGTGTGTGTGTGTGTGTGTGTGTGTGTGTGTGTGTGTGTGTGTGTCATTGTGTGTGTGTGTAATTGTGTGTATATGTGTGTGTGTTTGTATGTCAATAAATAAATATATATATATATATATATATATATATATATATATATATATATATATATATATATATATATATATATATATATATATATATATATATATATATATATAAGTCCTACAAGGATAAGACCTACAAGGATTGCTGTAAATTGTTTTATACAAAAAGGAATAATTTATCACTCCTCTTACATTAAAAAAAAAGAGGCACCAGTAAAAGTCATACAGAACCTGACCCTCAGGATGCCTCTTCAGTTCAAACAACTCTGCAGTTGTGCATTCTTTCTTCAGTTTAATGTTCAGATGTCTCAAGTAATGATGGTAATCAGTTTCTTATTTTTACAGTGTCATTTGCTCTCAGAAAAAAACAAAATTACAAAATTGGAAACACTGACCTTCACAAGAAGATATCTGAAAGTGAAATGCAAGGATGAAGAATAATAAAGATGTCGCTCTTTAACTGGATGATTTGTAGCGCAACTGTATATGATATAATATTTGCAATACTGATTACATTTAGATACCATCAAGCACACTAGTTTATCATTACTGAAGAAAGAAATGATATTGATTCCAGAACAAATTTTGTAGCAATGCTGAAAGTATCAGATTCCATTTTATATTTGCTTCCTTAAAAATGATAAATAAAGTAATTTACGTATTATATTATTATATAATACAACATGTATATCTCACAGATGATACAGCTGCTGTGGAACAGACTACCTATCCCATAAAACAAAGTTCATACTTGCTCATATTCAAGCGCAACTTAGATCTATGAATGGAAAATATAAAATTTACCCCAGGACTGCCCCCTGTGCTACTGATGGGCAGAGGCAGTTCTTAAATACTTTATCCCATGTATGGGTCCCCTCAAATAATCAATGTCAGGATCCCAGTTATTCTCGTTAAGGGTAATATATACCTATAGACCAGGGGTTAAGTAAGACCAGTCTATAGCCAAATGGGATAGGTTATTTCAAGCACAAAAAAAGGAATCTGGCTACGCTAAAAATAGCTCACAAAGGCTGCTAGCCTAGTACTTACCTATAACACTGGTAATATTATAATACGTATATTAAAGCTGGTTTTGGATTCTCAGTTGTCCGGTGCAGTTCGTCCTCTCACAGTGCATTTTTCGCTTACTGGTAATATGAATATTTCACTTGATCTGTACTTGTGCACATTAGAATTTCCTTTAAAACCTTTATATTCCCAGTTGCTGGTGGTCACATATGCCATGTTTACACTTTGCAGATATGAGCAGTCCCTGTTTTTTAACTCTGGGCAGTATTCATAAATGTGGTTCTCAGCACAGATGAACAGTTTAATCAAATCAGATGAGTGGAGTTACATTGCTTGGATAGAAATTGATTACAGAGATATGTATAATTAGCATGCTTTTGAAGCCCATTAAACTCTCCTGTGAGTGTCTGTGAATTGCTTACTGTGTAGTTTTAGCATCTGTAAGTGCGTTTTGCATTGAGTACACCATAGCTGCATAGGACTGCGCAGCTAGAGTCTGCTCATTCAGGGAAACTACATTCCATATTGAAATGGAAGTGTGTCACGATGCTGACAGTCATGTGCACTCTTTGAGCAAGTCACATATTATGAGATCTCTGAACTGCTGCAACTTCCTACTGGAGAGAATGACTGTGATGTGTGGATGCCTAATTTATACAGGTCAAACCCTCAACATCATTGCTTACTTGGTTATGCATCAATGCATAGGTAAGTGGCAAGGCTTTATTCCCTAATTACATAAGCAATGAGATTTTAAAAATTGCTTGTCATTTGCATACTACACAAGGCTGACTTACATAGTGCACTAATGTTTATGAATGCCAAATGAGAAGTCGTTTCCAATAAGAATAAGGTGCTTGCGTTATTTATTATGAATCTCATAGGCATTTAATTGAGTACAATATAACTGCATTCCATTTGGCTGCACAGCTAGAGTCTGTTCAGTTAGAGAACTGCTTTATTTATTGAAGAAAATGGTTACTTTTTAGCTAAGAGCCATATGTGCCTTCCATGGTTTTTGTGTAGTATTAGCATTTTTATGCTGCCATATTAGACAGCTTCCAAACTGGCAAAGAAGTATATGGTATACAGTGACTTAATTTATACAACCTCACTCACAACATCACTGTTTCCTTTTGTGCTGTTGTGTAGCTGAGCAAAAGGGTTTGCTAACAGGACAAATTTGTATCAAGTTTTTAAGAATCAGTTTTTATTTGCATACTGTGCAAGGCCACCTTGATGCAAATGTTACTACTCCGAGTTTGCTTCATCTGATGGGGAACAGGGTAAAATCTCAAGCAAACTCAGGACCATTCTGCTTAAGAGACACAGTTGAGTACTATGCATCAGGGTCCTTCAGGTAGTTTCTTATCTTCCACACCACAGTTTTCAGAACTGCTGTTACATGTACAAAACATCTCCTGTAATGGAAAGGCCAACTTCTTTGATTTCCAGAGCCATATCCTTCCTTTTCTATACATTAAATCATCCATATAATTGCCTGTTAGCAGAACTATTTAACAAGAACTCCATAAGTAATACGGAAATATACATGTCTTTTATTGACAATGCAACATTTTCTGTACAGCAATGTGTAATCATACTTAGAACACTTCCTTTTTAACAGATCTTGTTGTAATTTTATTTATCAAAGAATTGGCCTCACTCACACCTCATTTTACAGTCTCTATGTGATCCGTATTCACAAAGCATGCTCTGTCTTTTCCCAGCAGCTGAAAAAAGAAGTGCCCATCCATAATCCATTTTAACATTTAGTGAACATTCAGGCTCAGACCAGTACTGGGGGGTGTGTAGACACCTTTAAAACCATAAGTAGACTGCCTTAGTTTCTGTCTCTCTTATTCTATCAATATAGTCAATTTAGCCCTTCTATTATTATTCCAAAATACTGCTACCAGGGTATAACAAAGCACAATTCTCAGGCACATTAACTGGTATCATCAGATGCCACATAACCTGTATTCTGTCACTTTTTATTGTTACATATTGTTTGGGGAAAGATTGACATTGAATAGATGGGTTTTAAATGTGTTCTTTTCCTCCCTTTAGTTATGCAGTGTTCTTGCAGGTGTGCCTTTTTATTAAGAATTTCCAAGGTTTAATACAAGTGGCCTTGAACTCTGTGTCCAATATCTCATTCATCATTGCATGCATCTATGTAATAGTTCTACTGATGATTTCCGTTTTCCAGTGATCCCTTTTTTTAGCCATAGGAAGAGATCCTAATGAATCCACATAGTTGTCTGGGAGTATTATAAAAAAGTTTAAAGGAACATCTCCTTGTAATATTAGGCTCTGCTTGGTTATCTTTCAGGTCAGATGATGAATATGATTTTGTTGGACTACAGTTCTACAAGCTCCCAAAAGATGTGCTCCCATGATCCCTTACATTGTCTTGTACACCTCCAACATCCCCCCGATGAGTTTGGGTACATTTCAACTAACCTAGCCAGAGTGTATAATTACCTACAAAGGCACTTCTGTGCAAAAATTCTAGACCTACTAGCTTTGGTAGCATATCCTACTATCCCACATGCTCTTCCCATTCCCCTTGTGTCAGCTTTGGTAGCATATCCCAGTATCCCACATGCTCTTCCCATTCCTCTTGTGTCAGCTTTGGTAGTGTATCCCAGTATCCCACATACTCTTCCCATTCCTCTTGTGTCACCTTTGGTAGCATATCCCAGTATCCCACATACTCTTCACATTCCTCTTGTGTCAGCTTTGGTAGCATATCGCTTTGGTAGCATATCCCAGAATCCCACATACTCCTCCCATTCCTCTTATGTCAGCTTTGGTAGCATATTGCTTTGGTAGCATATCCCAGAATCTCACATACTCTTCCCATTCCTCTTGTGTCAGCTTTGGTAGCATATCCCAGAATCCCACATACTCTTTCCATTCCTCTTGTGTCAGCTTTGGTAGCATATCCCAGTATCCCACATACTCTTCCCATCCCACTTCTGTCAGCTTTGGTAGTGTATCCCAGTATCCCACATACTCTTCCTATTCCTCTTGTGTCAGCTTTGGTAGCATATCCCAGTATCCCACATACTCTTCCCATTCCTCTTGTGTCACCTTTGGTAGCATATCCCAGTATCCAACATACTCTTCCATTCCTCTTGTGTCAGCTTTGGTAGCATATACCAGTTTCCCACCTACTCTTCCCATTCCTCTTGTGTCATCTTTGGTCACATATCTCAGCATCCTACATAGTCTTCCCATTCCTCTTGTGTCAGCTGAATATCCAGTCTCCTACTCTATCCCGCCATCATGGAATGTGAGAGCTGTTATCTTTCTTCAGCATATGCACTATACACCCTGAGTAACAGGCTCCTTCTTTATGCAGAGGCACTTCTAGCCTGTCATATTAATGATACTGTATTAAATTCTTCCTGTGCATTTGGAATAGTTAGTTGTCTTTCCTGTGCCTCTTTTCTTAACCCCATGTAAAGTATGAGATAACATGCTGCAAGTTAAAATTTCCACCGGTCTTTGAGACAGACTTGTATTATGTCTTTTCCCATCATTTGTTCCCAGAATCCTGCCTCACCTCTTCTCTCCTTTTATGCCAGCACTGCCTGTCTTAATCTCTGCTTGTGGGATTGATTATCTGCAAAGCCTATGGGGAGCAGGAGTCATTTCAACTCTCTGCATATCTTATCAAGCAGTACATTCTTTAGTATCAGCTGCACATAAGATTGCACACAGTGAATGCTATAGGTTCATTCAATTACTAGCCATAGATGTAGGGCCCCAGTTTTAGCTTGCACCCTCTCTTGCTTCATTGGTAATAACTTCCATTTGGCTAAACAAGGCATGCCTTTGAGCAAGTATATTCATCATAACTGCATTATTCTGTAATAGTCTTGGAGATGAAGCATTCCCAGTCCACCCAGCTCGGGAAGAAGTTTCATCTTAACCCGTTTCACTCTCTCACCTTCTTCTGCTCCCAGATAAAGTGTTACTCCTAGCCAGTTTGGTCCATACTTCTTGATCTGCTTGATAAAATTGAGGTTGTCCTACATAAAGGATCAAGAGAACTATAGACATATTAAGTGCCTGGATTTTACCTAAACCCAGTGGTAGTGTCTTCCAGTTTTTGATTTTTGTATTAACTTTATGCACTACAGTCCACCCTCACACATATCCCCTTAGCTACACAGGTCAGATCTGCTTCAAGCTCCACCCCAGATAGTACATTTTAACATGCCTCCACAAAACTGGAAAGTCCTGTAGTTATTTGTGCAGGAGGACATAAACAATTGCCTTACTCTTGGACTCATTTATCTTGTTTCCCAAGAGCAGTGTGGACCATATTAATTTGTCAAGCAAGTGCTGTATATCACATGCTTGGTTTCCGAGATACAGTATGTTATCATCAGCAAACATAGATAGTTTCTATTCTGCACCATATCATTCCAGCCCATGGAATGGTGACTGCCTTATTTCCACTGCCAACAGCTCCAGATAAAAGATACACAGGAAGAGAGTACAGTGGACACTGTTGACAGGTTCCCCCTTGTTAGTGCTGTATTTCCAGAAAGTTGCCCACCTAACATTATTCTGGCTGTTTTCCCTTGAGCAGATTTCAAAGATAATTTTTACCCACTCACAGGAGAACCGCATTCTCTCCAAAACCCATCTGAAAAAGTGCCAGCTGACCCTGATAAAAGCCTTTTCTACATTCAGTCCAACCATTAGCAGAAGCTGGACACTTTTGCTTGCTTCCTGTTGGATCATTAGTTTTAGTTATATTGTCAAAGGTCTGCCTATCATATACCAATCCACATTGACCATATCTACAATTCATGACAACAGCTTGGCCAACCAACTTACCAGAATGTACATGGATGCCTTATAATCACAATTAAGTATTGATATGGGTCCATATGTACCAGGATCTGAGAGATCATTTTCTTCCTTTAGCAGTATCATCAAGACTGCCAGCCACCATGATAGTAGTATCTTCTTCCTTGTTAATCACACATTTTATTACAGTGTACACTCAGTAGTAACAGGAAAGCAGGTGCCTACAAATATGGTGGTTCTAAACAGTGCCTCTACATAAGTAACACTGAGGCAATACACTAGAATAGCCATGGAAGAGACTTAAGAGTTCATACTTGCTATAACTGTAAAACTGCTGCTGTCATTTGCATTTGTCCTTGCCAATGCAGTGGCTTTATGTTGCTAAAAAGGCAAGGGGAATAAAGAACTGTATATATGAACATAAATATGGCATTACACATGATGACGAAGCAAATTATTTGGCACAGCATACCAACGGATGTGTAAATTGTAAGTATAGATTTTGTGTCTTAGAGCAAGTGCAAAAAAATCCTTGAGGTGGCCATTGGAAAGATTTGCGCGAATACCGGGAGTTATATTAGCAAGTATACCTACAAGCCAATAGATTCACTTGATTAAATGATGTAATCTTCATAGTGTCTGTTTTAAAACTAAGAGCAGCTTAATTATAACTTTAGATGAACTTTTGACAAGTTTTATGTATTAGAATTTTATTTGTATTTTTAACTTGCATGTATTATATTAATTGTATTTTATCAGATGTTTTTATTAGGCATTCTGTGCAACTTTAGTAATGTAAGTCAGTATAAAAATGTATATATATGGTGCATGTGTTTATAGAAACAGGTTTTCTTTAATGTTTGAAAATGTCTCTATTATTTAATTATTCAGCTGTTTATTTTAACAAGGTTTTGTTTTTCACTAGTGGAAATTGAATGATCACAGTTTATATATTCCATGCATGATTGAGTTACTCCAGTTCTGATGAAGTTCATATTAATGAATGAAAGCACTTAACTATCTTAATTATATGTGTAATAAACTTTAAGCATCTTGTTCCTAGGGCTGCGGTTGATATTTGTGGTGATTTGGAGACAGTGTTTTTTAGATTTTGGTTCTGGTTTGATCTCTGCCCAAGCCGCTTTTCCCTTGTTTTTGGTTATTGGTTTTATTTGCAGCTATGTCATCCCCTGCTCATTCTTGAGAAGGAGATGTTGATTTCACTACAATTCCTGACAACTTAGTCGGCGACTTGATGCAATTGGTCAGACTGTTGAATCAATCTTTGGCTTCCTTTCCAATTGGTTCTCAGCGACCAAATGAAATTTCAAGTGTTCCAGGCAACCAGGAAGCCTTTTTCCATGCGATGTTACATTGTACTGATTCAGAAGGATTGCTTGCTTCCTCTAAGACAAGGGCTAAAGGCGGTGATATTTTTCTAATTCGAGCTTTGTGAAGTTTTAACAGTGGACATAATGAGAAAATGAACACTTAACACAGTTTTGCAGGTGATTTACAAGCCAGGTTGAATTCTGAACCTAGTTTTAATTACAATATTAATGAGAACAACTGTTTATCTTATGTGGACAGTTTAAAGGAACTTAAATGGTTCATTTTAAAATACTGGACACTGTGACTTGATAATTTATATCTTAAGAGAGTTTGTCAATTTAAAAGTGGTTCCAAAAGGATTATGCGTGTACAAATATTTGAATAGTGTGGAACCTGGAAGTGACTATCATTTTGAATTGCTTGAAATGTTTGATTGTTGAGGGTTTGAATTAATGTACTCTATCATTTCTCATACTGAACACCTTATGCAGTCTTTGTTAGGTGAGATTGAGGTTATTAATAAGAAAATACAGAATGACTTGCTTTTTTACTGATGAAGAATATAAGGTATGTTTTCACCAAGTGTTTGTTGATGTGGACCACAGCAGTTTTAACATTAAAGTGTGCAAGATGGGTAAGATGGGATGTGATAAAAAGGAGTCTGTGAACAAAAAGTCTTACCCTCCACCTAAGTATAACACAGGCAGAGCTAGCCATGGCAGTGGATATCACTGTGATCAGGATTTTGGGAATGACTCTAACTCTGTCAGTAATGTTGATAATACACCAAATTCTGAAGCAATACCACCTCACCTCCATAGAAACCCCAGTACTGACAACTTTAATTTTGACATTCATGACCCTTTAGAATTCCCACCCCTCCATCGATCCAATTGGATATGGCAAAGGCAGCAACAGCATACGGATACACAATTTGCTCCCAGCCCAATTACCAACCTCAGCATCAACAAGAAAAAGGGGAGAAGACGATACTGAATATTCCAGGACTGGTGTTCCCTAAGAAGATTTTGCAGGATGGGTTAATTTTAGAACAAGATAATGTCAAGGTATATAACTATAGTAATATCAGTTTAGATGAGTCACACTTTTTATATTTTTAGAAGGGGGTTGACCTTTGTACCTTTGAGACATTGTAATTTAAATGGAACCTTAACATACATAAAACCGTTCCTGAGGAAACTCAATTTTTACGTCTTATTTAAACTGTGAGATGGGCCAAATAAATTAGTACTAAGTAAAAAGAGTAGTTTTAATCCACTACTACACCCAGTGTTACAAAATTTTGAATTTTTTTTTGGAATTAGAGCTTGACAGGTTGGCCGAGCACAACATGAAAAGACAATAATTTAACCTGACGAAAGCTGAAAAAAAAAAAGACCCTGGATGATATAACATAAAATAATGACATTCATATCATGAAACCTGACAAGGGGGGTGGCTTGGTTATCATGGATAAGGTGGACTATACTGGCAGAATGCAGAACTTGCTATATCAGGGGGATATTTATTTAAATGTGGCTAGAAAAGAGGTAAACCTTACTTATTAGAGGATTGACATTTTTATATGATTTGTTTTTGGAAAAAGCTATTGGCAGCACAGCATATGCATTTCCTTTTAATAAATATTCTCATATCCCCACTGCGTTTGGCATTCCCAAAGTCCACATGGATGAAGGACACCCTCCTGCAGGTAATTGTATCTGCTGCTGGGTCTAAGACCTACCCTTTAGCAGTTTATATTCACTGTAAGTTAAAAACTGTTCATGAAATGAGAACACAAATATTGAGGGACTCCTGAAATTTTTTTGGCCAGGATGGACAGCTGTTTTTCAAGAAGATGTATTGTTTGCTACTGCTGACGTAGTTGACCTTCTTACTGTGATTCCACATCAGTTGGGACTAGAGTGGTTTGAAATGGTGATTTCAGGGTTTGATTTCCTATCCATTAATGTCTGTAGCAACATTGTTGAATTTATGGAATTAGTGTTTAAATACAGCTATGTATACTTTGTAGGAGAAATTTTCCAGCAGAACACTTGGGTAACAATGAGTGTATCCCGTGTGCCCATCTTTTCAAATTTAGTTCTTTATGAATGGGAAAGAAGATACATTGTCAGTTCTCCATACTTTAAACATTGTCACCTCTATACTAGATTTTTGGATGATATTTGTGTTGTGTGGACAGGATGCAAACAATATCTGGTAGAGTTTATAAACTATCTATCCACTACTACAGAATTTCTTAAATTGATATCGCATATAATGAAAGATGAATTTAATTACTTGGATGTCCTAATCTATAAAGGCAGAGGGCTCTGGAGATATTTATCTAAAATTTATCATAAACTGACATACTGTAACTCCTTCCATCATTTCAGTATTGAACACTCCTTGTCTCAAAAAAGAAGTATTGTTACAGGCCAACTTGTACGTGCAGCTCGTATGACATCTTTGTTTGATGAATTTTTTTTGATGAATGTGAGAATTTAAAGAACAATATTTTTACAAAGGGAAACCCCAACCATTTCTTATTTAAGGGAGGTTGGTATAATGGTTAAGGTATTCACCTTAGAAAGACAAGCCCCAAGATTCAGTAAAGGTTTTTTTCTGTGAAGAAATAGTGTAGTCGTTCCTGCACGGAATATGAGCGATCCAGTAAACAAGCCTGGGGACGTGCATGAGCTTGCTAACACTATTCTGCCACGGACATGACTGGATTATGCTAATGACCTAATTTGCTGTTAGAAATCATGCAAATGAGGTCAATTAGTGATCCAGTAAGATGGCAGGCATCTGTGGCAGAATAGTGTAGCATGCAGAAATGTATTTGGCTACTTGCCGAATTCATTTCTGCAAAAATCAAAACTGAGGCATAACAGCTCAAAGTAAAGCATGTATTATAATCCTTAGGCATGCCAATGGCCAAATATATGGCCATTGGCATAGAAAGGTGTTGCAAAATGATAAAAATCAAAGTTTATTTTTTTGGCCGATCTCGGCCGTTTAAGCATAGGGCAGCAGCTCGCAAATGGGATCGTGCCGAAAATAAAAAAAAATGTGAAAAGGCAATTCTAAGTGAAATCTGCATTTTTGCCATTATAGTCTATGGCATGCAGAATCAAAACAATAGCAGGGAACAGTGGTTGTTAAGGGAAAAGGTTCTGGTGTAGTGTTGTAACTAGGGACTAGGGTACTGGAGTATGCTAATGAGGGAAATTTACTGAATCACAAAAAGGAGACAAGTGCCAAACTGCACCTAACCATGTAGGAGCTGTAGGGCAGTGGTGTAAGCAGGAGAAGCAGCTGACATGAAAAAGGGGTGTGTCATGCTTGGTGTAAGCACATTGGAGCTCCATGGCTCCCAGTTGAGCTTAGCTAAGTACAGCTAAGCAAGGGGCTGTGTCTGAGGCTGTATTGACTTATGCTATGAAATGAAGAGCGTGTTCGTGTCCAGGGGAGGACCATTTCTCATTGTTTACATTAGCCAAACAGGTCTGTATGGTGTGCACTTGGTTTAAAACAACAGCAACAAAAAAAAAAAAACTCAGAAATAGCATAACTGTTTACATTTTGACACCAGGTTTGTGTGGCGCCACTCGGGGCTTAAAAGGAGTAGAAATTGGAAGGGAAAAGAAAAAAAAAAAGGAAATAGAATAAAAGCAATCAAGTACAAATAAAATAGCAGACAGCTGGAATGTAGCATAGCCAGCCAGTCTTACAGGCAGCGTCTGCAGCATAAAAATATAAACTGTGCAAACACCTTTCAGTCTGTTTTTTTCCCACAAACTCTGGACCATTGGTGTACACAAGCAGGGGAATTTTAACCGAAAAAATCTTAGGTGCTGCCATTGCTTTGATCCATCAGTATGTGCTAGAGGCTGAGGGCAGTGAGGAGGATAATGCTGACAACCACCCCAGACCGAGGAGGAGGAGAAGAGTGTTCAGACCCAGGGTAACTTATGAGGGGCTACATGATCTGGAGATAGTAGAGCGCTACAGTGTGGACAGAGACATACTG